>NW_010118308.1:13576-69141 GCF_000699245.1 Pterocles gutturalis | reverse complement strand
GATTTAGGGAGGCAAGAAGGGGTGAATAGCTGGATCCTGTCTAGCTCCCCTCTTTGGGGAATCACCTGAGAAGGCAAAGTCCTGGGTTTGTCCCTGGCTTTTAGAAGTACATTTCACATTCACTGATCACTTCGTATAAAACCAATTCTCCTAGGAGAATGGAAATTTAGGGGACACCTCTGAGAAGTGCAAGGTCTGGCTTGAATTCCCTCTAGCTAAAGCAGTCCTAAGATCTGGATTTTCCATTCCACGGACAGATGCTCTTACCACTTACCTACAGGTACACAGGTATGACCACCACCCGTTCAGTATAGGTTAGACATGTGCTGAATATACCTACCAGATTATTTGCTTGGGGGAATAAGCAGTGAGGTGGTGGGGGTGTGAATCACACATTGCCTCAGGCACCAGCTGGGTGCCAAGACATTCAGCTCAGCTGAGACTGAGGCACCTCTGGGCTTCTGTGGCAGTAAAAGCCTAGGCACTTTAATAATTCCACTAGTGAGAAAAGCTGGACTTCCAGGGATTGTAACTCAACCAGTGATATTCTCAGGATTATTCTCCTGCCCTTTGATTCCATCTACATTGTATTTAGAAGCTATATTTTGAGCTAGGTTTAAGAGAAAGATTATGAGTGTACCATAAGAAGCAACAGAGAAATGAATAACTGGGGAGACGTGTGTGTCATATACACACAGAAGACTGTATCCATATCTATCTGCTGAAAGAAATGAGAAGATTTAGAAAGCTACGAGAAAGTTTAGCACCCAATATCATGTTCATCCAGTGAATCCATCACTTAACAAAGACAATATATAGAAAACATCACATGATAAAGCTATAAGGGAATTCCATTCAGAATGTTGAGAAAGACTGTATTGAATCATTTCAGAAGCATTCAGGTGTATTCTGGTACATCTCCTTCTGAGCAGAATCATATACTGTGTGATACATCTTTCATACTACTGGAACCTTTTTAAATTACGCATTTTCAGTTATAGGAGAGTAAACATTTAATAATAGTATATTCAGACAGCAACTATAATATTAAACTTAAAAAATACAGTGTGTGCTTTTATCATTTCACATTAAAACATATACATATAGCCACAGGGAGCACTGGCCAGTGGAAGATGCAGATGCTATGCAGGGGCTTTTGCATTTTTATACTCTTCAAATATTCATAAGATTAGCTTGCACTGGTGCTGACAGAGGGTTCATATCAATGCCTTTTCTCCAGGAATGGAGAAGAATAGATTTCTGAGAAAAAGTAAATCTTTGCCCAACACTTTTTACCCTACAGTTTTTCTATGCTGCCATCTTCCCACAATTTATTGTTCAGTACTTTCCAAGACACGAGTGGTATCTCTAACAGTCTAGATGTACTTTTCTTCCGTGAATTTCTTAATCCTTTTTTAAACCAATACAAATTTTTAGCATCCAGACTCCTGTTCAAGTACTGAAATAAACAAAGCTGCTGTAAAAGTAGGAAAGTAGGACCATTAGAACATCCAAGTAGACTTTCAACCAAATCTCTTGTTCAAATGTTGGCTGGTTCCTCAATAAAGCCTGACATATTCTTAGACATTCAGATTTATATAGAATCCCTTTGATTTTTTTATCACAGCAACACCCACAGACGCCTTGTAGCAGCCTTCTCTCCTGAACTGTTACTTGCTCTGTACATTTCGATAAATGAATTACACTGTGCTCTCACTCTGGTACCACATATTCAAAATTATTGAAGAAAGACATTAAATGAGTTACTCAGATGTAAAACTGCAGACAGTCCTGAACTGAGCAGCTTGGTTTGGACACATCAGTAGCTTTGAGGGCTTAAATACAAAGTGTTGTATCAGCCAAGGAGTATTACTGAAAAATATCAAACAACTGGATTTGACCTTTGTAAAGGTATTTTCATAAGGAATCATATTTAAGCCAATATTTCATGTTTAATTTAGGGGAAAAAAATGAAAAAACAGAAGCTGTTTTAGTTTGGTTTTTTTAATCACACAATTTAACTTTTTTACTGTTACAATATTTCTGGACTTTGAGGGTTTTGTCACAGAAATCCACTGGCCCATGGAATCCTCTAGTTCTTCAGCAGATTTAACTACATAAATTCATGTAACAATATAACTGTAAAGCCCTGTTATTTTATGGAGGGGAGTTAGTTTGCTTTCTGTTTTTGTAAAGCCAAACACTTACCCTGGCAAGACTGCAGCTCCCCTTATAAAATGTTTATTTCCTTTAAAAAACACTTTATCACATTAGTAAACTTAAACTGGAGCTGTCAGATTTCTTCAAAGCATCCTGAGGAATCTGTCAGCAGTGTGACCAAGTGCATAAATTCTGGCATTTCTTTTCACAGTAGATCAAAATCTAGATGGATGAATGATCTGAAACTGTTATATGTGTGCTGCTGTCTGAAAGAGTTGAGCTGTCTGGTTTAATGCCAGACAAATGTTCTTCCAGCTGCACTTATATGACATAATCACGATGTACAGTCAATGGTCAGATTTATGGTCTGTGATATAACACCTTTAGATATGTGAAAGCACCAGGCAGCATGCTGCCTGTTCAAGTCTCTAGTTCTAAAAGGCAGCCTTCACTCAAACACTTCCCAAAACAGACACAGCTCTCTTCTAACTCTGCATCCGTCATCAGCAAGGAAATGGTTAGAAGACTTGGTTTGGACACTGAGAGGTTTGTGCTGCCTTTAGCCCTTGCTGCCAAATGGTGATTTCAGGGAACTGTGCCTGTATTTACCTCTGGAGTAGAACAAATAGAAAAACATGCTCAGTAAAATGCACTCAAATACAACAAACATCTGCTGTAATAATGAAAGTTTGTTGACCAAGTTCAGCAGCAGGAAAGCCATCAGATGTATATGGCAATGCAACCAAAAAGGAATTGCAAAAAGAATAGAAGGGGGAAAGGCCAATTGCCAAATGTTATCAACATGACTTAAGTATCTTTGCTCTTCTTACAGAGTATTTTGACAAAGAAAATAATACTTGATATACATAGAAGATACAGTAGTAAAGTAACACACATGAGCAACCTGTCATGGAGTTTGGAAGTATTGTACTCTTTAAACCCTGGGTTTAGGCTTTTGCTACTCAAATTGTACTAACTGTGATCTGGTCTCTCCTCATCCAACCTCTGCTAAAAGAAACTGATTCAGTCACTTTAAAGTTGTCTAGCCACAGAGGAAAGTGCTCCAAGCTGAACTAATTGCTGCTGCCTTTCTCCTTTTCTAAAAAAAGTTCTCTATTTTCTCTCTGTATGAGCATTCAAAAAATTATTATCAAAGTTTCAATTCTGGTAGCTGCTGGTTAACAGTGGAAAAGTCTTAAAAAAGAAGAAAAAGAAAACAACAAAAACATCAAAAAAACCCCCTGCAAACAAACCAACAACCAAAAAACCCCACACAAAACTGAGAATTACATTCTTACATCTCTTAACTACTACTATACTGAAGTATATCAAATACATTCTAATTTATTACAGAACAAAAACTATTCTAAAGTCTCCTGCTACCAACATTACTTAAATTCCTGAGCATTTCCATACAGCTTCAGTATCTTTTAAATCATTAAGTAACTGAGTAATTGCTAGAACTGCTCAAAATCTCAGACTGTCTTGGGAAACATTTGAAATTGCAATGATTTCTCCAACACTAAAAGGAGTTGCTACCCATGAGAAGCTCTAGTGTTATCCTTGGGATCTTTACAGCAATTAATGCTCACATATTTAGAAGGCAGGAATAGAACACTGATCCTTCAATTTAAATAGTACTCAGACATCAGCTACACCATCCTAAGTCCTGGGCCCAAATATGTGAACCAATAGTGCAGCAGACTGCCATGGTTTCTTCCCCAAATAAAGGACAGCTGCACTATAATTACAGATTAATTTATCTGTACAATTGTGTGTACAAAATAAAGCAGGTCTTTCACCTAATATAGTATCAATGAGATGAGCAAGGAATTGCAATAATTAGTCAAGGAATCTGCAAAATTTAAGTTAATTAGAGAATATGCAATATTGACACTTATTCAGCCTTTATAAACAAAACAGAGGACACTTGTTTTGCATTTTCCCATCAAATTAACTTTGTTTTTATTTGCACAAACAGAGGAGAAAAATCTTCTAGTTATCCTTCAAGAATTATTTTCTTGCAGCAAAACAATGCTAATAAATACAACCATAATCAAAAGTCTACAAAATGTATATTAAAAGTTCAATTCCATCTATAGAACACAAATTTGAACACACTCTAATCTGGACCCATTTTACCTGAATTTCCCTTATCTAACACAAAATTCAAGCAACCTGTACTGTGATTCTACATCAGCAACAGCAATCCACTGCAGATTATGTCGGGAATGCATACTCATATGTCGGGAGAGCCCTTTGCTCTCTTTTTTACTATGTAAAGACTTCTCAAACAAGGTAGGTGCAGTCCCTGCTGCATGCAGCCATGGTCTGGCAGCACAGACGCTTGTTAAGAAAGACACTCATTCCCTTTGTAGCATCTTCTGACTCCTTGACAAACAATAAAACACAGTATATAGGCAGATGTATCAACAACTTTTGACTTGCCCCCAGGCTGGTCATGAGTAACCTCTTTCTGACCTATCTTTTCATAACAGTTACTAGGTTTTGACTAAGACTTCATTACATGGAACCTGAGAATCAGAAGCCATTTTTTTTAAATGAACATTGATATATGGAAACAACTGCTCCTATCAAACTTGCTTTTTAAATTTTTATAAAAAACATGTTCCATCAACTAGTCAGACAGCTCAGATCTATCTCCCAAATTGAAAACCAAGTTTTGAGATGTACTTCAATCTAATAATTTTCCAGGATGTAACAATTGTTAGGCCACAATTCTGTGAGGACTCAGCAAGTTTATGTTTAATTTTATACCCCATAATTAATCCCAGTAACCTTATTGGTATTATAAAACAAGTCATCTATCACTACGCAAGAAATATATTAAGCTGTAAAACCTAATTTAAAATTACTCTAATGCCTTGGTCCTTTCAGAAGATCATTGTGTCTTTGTAACAGCAAACCAAACAAATCTTGTGATTTGAAGAACATTCTGTCATGCATTCTAATGTTCTTAAATGTTCTTTCTCATTCGCAATAAAAAATTGGGTGCCAGTGCTCAAGTCCAAACCCCGCCCCCCCAAACTTATCTAAAACACCATCATTGGCACCAAGAGACTTCTAATTCAAGTTTTTGAGATGTGAAAAAAGTCTGATGTTTTTACAGAGGAGCCACTTTTCTGTTCAAATTCCTGTTATATTCCTCATCCACCTTTAAGGTCAAATATCTCTCATTACTCACTACATAGAAGACTTGGGCTCTAACTCCAGTGCTCTGATTCATACCTACCTTACAGGTCCTCCATATACCAAAAAAGTAGCCTAAGGCAAACTTTACTAGGGATATTCATACCATCTCAGAGTAAATTGCAATCATTAAACATTTTAATTAAAAAAAAATATGCTAAGTGTGAAAAACAACGTCTAGACAACATGCATGAGGATTACTTCAGCATTAAGAAAAAGCTGAAGACAGATAAAAAGCAATGCTATAATTGTAAGAAGCAATTGAGACAGCAAAAAGAAGTAGTCCAAACGTTGACCTTATTTATTCTCATAAATATGCAGATTATCTTTGTTCCTTCAGTGATTCCATTGCCTGGTTTATGATTCCCTTTGTTATCTGATTCTATCACACTGCTGAGGAACTGGGCAGTCCAGCATTTCCATTCAAAAACCTGAACACACAAATTGCAGATTTTAAAGGAAATACATTGCTCTTTACCTATCCTCCAAAATATAACAAGATAGATTTTCTCACACTACCTCCACCTATCTTCAGTCTAAAGGTAGCAGCATCAGGTCAACCAACAGATAGGGCATTATTTTGTGACTCCCATCTTTTGCCTTGTGGTGACAGCAATGTTACATTTATCAAAGAGTTTGTGTCTGGAACACACTTTTAAGATTAGCCATATATTTAGGAATTCTTTGTAAACAGAGCTTCTTCCTTTGAAGTAGGATTTGAAAACATTGATAGTGTTTATCCCAGAAGGGAAATAAACAAGAAAATGCATAATTAAATGTATCAGAAATAATGAGTTATATTGAAAGGGAGCTTCAGTTCCGCATGTCATGACAGAAAAGTAAGGGTCATTCAACAAAAGTGACTAGTGGCACATTTAGAAGAAAAAAAAAAAAGATAGGAAACATCAACTTTCCCCTTCACTCCTTGTTGTGAGATATTGATGTTTTTTCCAAATAAACGTCTCCTGGAGACAGAATATTAAACTAAGCAGATCACATATAAATCTACCTTAGATCACATCTATTAATGTAATTCTTGGTTTCTTAGCACACATACTCAAATAAAGAAGTTCAATAACAACAACACACAACAACACATTCACACATTCAGCTTGGGATTAGATTCCAAACCCAATTACTATAGTTTATTCAGCTACCAAATATCAGCTGACCCATGGCAATCATCAGTGTGCACAGTTTTAGACCATAATAAATGCAAAGTAATGAACTACAACTTAATATGCAATGAGACATGGTTAAAGGTAACTTCCATGACTTTGTCAGAGGCAATTTCTTAGCACAATAACTTGATTGTGCATTTGAGCTGTTAACACCAAATTCATCCCACTTAATTGTAGACAACCAAGGGTGATACTTAACCTACCCGTATGAAATGGCATGTGGTCCTTCTAGGGTGAGTGAAAAGACCAAGCACAGGACTATTCACATCCTAGATGGAAGGAAATGCACCCTCAAAATGCCAGTCCTTCTCTACAGAGGAAGACTAAGATGGCAGGTTAGGAAAGTAAATAAAAGATAGCTATGCAGTTTTTGGATTGAATCTGGACCCAAATGTATACATCTCACCCTCCCCAACTATCTTGACCAAGATTTAAATAAACCATGAAAAACAGAAGGCTGGCATTTCCAATGGCCACATGTTTCTACAAGGTGTAAATCTTTCCCTTGTGTAAGTTGTTTCCTAACTCTTGGGCTGGAGACCATTCCTCCTACTGTTGACTGAGGAGCCGATTGCATAAACATTGCTCCTCTTCTTCAGCACAGAATCAGACGGCTTGACTTGGATAACTGGTGTGACCTAATGAAACAAAGATAGTTGATTTTGCACAGAAGTTGTTGAACAGCATGTGAGCAATTTGTTCTGCTACCTCAACTGTCTTCCATCCCAGTCTCCAATGCAAAGGATGAACAATTCAGGGACAGTAACACCTCAAGCCACTAAAGCTGCTTTCAAAGGTCATCTGACCACAGCTGAAATCCACTGGTTTCACAGAACCACTCCAAGGAGGACAGAACCTGACTGTGGATTACAGGCACACTGTGAACTTACAGCATCTCTGTTAAAAACTGTTAATAATTCATTATCACCATTTTATACCAGTCCACCCCTAGAGAAGAAGAAATTAAAAATGCTGCTTGAAATACCATCCTTATTGGCAATACTGGGGAAAAAAATGCAACTGCTTTTCCCTACTCACTGCATGCAAACACACAAGTAAAATGGCCTTCTTTAAAAACAAAACAATTGCTGACATTTTACATTTTTGTTTTTACTTTATTTACAGAGGACTCTGTCTACTGGGAAATGACATTTTCCTTCAGATAGGAAAATGAAATTATATAGAAAAATAGCACAGTTGACACTTACAGGAAATACAGATAGAAAACTACAGGGGACAAATAACCACCTATGTCTTCTATAATTACACAGAAATATGAATTAGAATTAGTATTTTTGCGGTATACTTATGATTCTATTTATGACCTCCAGAAAGCAAGAATGGAAGCCTTTTCTTAATCTACCTTTTATAGCACCAGCCAACACTACCACAAAGAATGTTTCCTGAAATTACAGTCTTAGATTGCAGTTATAATTTTTTGTAATATTGTGACAGAAATATTATATTGCATAATGATGAATACACATCAGTATAGATTTAACATTTGATCAAAATTACAAATGAATTCTTATCTCTTATCCAGGAATTACCATAGTTTTTTTTTTTTTTTGTAAGATAATGTCTAAATGATCACATGAATGTATTTATAGCCTTGAAAATACAGGCAGAAAGATTAAATACTAAACTCAAAACAGAATTATTCAATCAAATCTATTATATTTCACCCAGAAATAGGATATCATGCTAACAGAATACTGGGGTTAGGCAGCACAATTTGACTAAAAATGCATATTTTTCTTCATGACTTCTACAAGCTGTCAGCAGCTGTGGGAATACAGACTTTACATCGTCAATGATAGCTGACAGCACAAGTGAAGTAACTCGCTTTTCCTCCTCTTGAAGAATTGTAATATCATTTATCCACTGGAAAGGTTTACAAAGGCCTGGCAGAGTGAGATTAATATGCTTCCTTAAGAAGCAAGTAGCATCCTTCCTTCTCAATGAGTAGTGTCTGACTGCAAACCCTTTGTATAATCAGGCCTGATGGGTGTTACTGGAGGCTCAAAGTAAAATAAATGCAAAAATCACACTTTAAATCAAAAGGAAGAATATTAACTCTTTGTGCAAGAACTACAGAACTCAAGCAGGATCAGCTATGTTTCTGGCTTTCGATTTACCAGGGACTTGGCCACCTCATTCCCAGGTGATATTTTCATCAGCCTCCTGTGATGCTGCAGCCAGGTGTGCAGCAAGGGGGAGATGCACTACTGGGAGTCACAAGCCAGCAACAATTTGAGTGCTGAACCTCGTTAATCCACCTGTGGGTAAAGCAAGCAGTAGGACATCATAGGTTATATTCTGCTCTCACAGAAACACACCACGAATTTAGCGCAGATTTGGTAAAGTTAGTAGAGCTGATCAGGATCAACTGTAATTGCTGAGCACAACATGGTCCCATGTTTACTGCTCCACTTACAAAGCAGCAACTCAGATTCCTTCTGAAAATCCAGCTTTTCCTGCAGTTCTGCTGACAATGATTAACTTGCCTGTACCAACAGCCTCACTATTTTATGAACTGTAACTAAAAGATTTCCAACAACTTAGCTAACAATGGTGTAAAAGAATTACAGAACTTCAGGTGTTACCTATTAAAAAAAGTAATAAGGATGCTGAAGAAGACAGTAAACCAGATTCTTGAATAAATATTTCAAATTCAACTCAAGGAGGGCAAAAATTGACAAAATTTCTGTGTATACATCCACAGCACACAGGCACATGCTTACATACAAATATTCTCTTTCCAGAGCATCCGCCACTTATTCATCAGCTCTGGAGGTCCAGAAATGACAGGCCTACAGCTGTGACTTTGTTGAGGCATAAAAGAGCTTCTCTAAGTTATTTTTAGGCTGGATCCCCCCACTCCTCCCCATCACATCATCTTCAGAGTCCTACAGAATCAAACTCCCAGTGGGTGGCTTAGCTTTAAAAAAAGACAACCATTTGCTAGAAAATTATTTTTGGTTGTAATTGTAGGGTGGTATTTTCTAAAGCTCTCATTGCCTGCCTAACTTTGCTTGGCTAGGAAGACAGCATCACTATGGTCTCCAGCAGGAACAGAACCGGGGCAGCACGAAAGTCTTTGAAAGCCAACCTCACAATTACAATTACATGATTTGTAAGGAACTCAAGAAATACTCAGCTGCCCCAGTTATAGCATATACAGTTAAACAGCATTCAGAGTTCTTTATCACCCAGTAACTAGTCATTATCTCTGATCATACAGATTCTTATATAGATTCTTTACTGGCGCTGTCTGTAGGTGGCACAAAAAAACCCCATACAGAGTATTAGGTAAGTAGGGCAGGGTATAGTTAGCAAATAAATTTGCTCAAATGTAAAATGTGATAATACCATAGAAATGTAAGGGGGGGAAAAAAGACACTGAAATGCTCTAACAGCTGAAAAGTCAGCTTTGCCACGTAAGGCCTCCAGAGCTCAATCTGTTCAGCAAGAGCAAACTGTTGGTACTTAGACAGGGAAAAGATGTAATGGCAGAGAAATTCTCAGTTTCAATGATGTACGGGTATGACAGCTGAAAGCAGAAATAAAAAGACGTGATGTTGTGGCAGTGAAAATAAACCATTTTTTAAGTTCACTGTTTTGTCTCCTACATGTTCACGTGAGATTTAGGATTGGGAAGGAATCTTACCCCAGACCACTCTGACTGAGAACTGTTCAGCCAAGGCGTACAGCACAGACCCAGAGCGAACACCAGCTTCTGCTGCTGCTGAGGCTTCAGGCACCGGCCATGACTGAACCTCCCTTGTTTGCCTGTAGCGTGCAGTGCTTTGGGGCAGAACTGGTTTGAGCACATCTCTGGGCTCAGTACAGCACAACTCAATAAAATTTAATAGCCAGCCTGTACTTTGCACCATTTCATTCTCTCCTTTCTGATCTCAGACACTGAAATAAGGATGAGTCTACGGTCAGTCCCCACGCAATACGCAGCCCTGTGCTTCCCCGCCTAATAGCATCAAATGCTCTGGTTCTTCTTACACATCTAGCCTTGCTTTTTTCCACCTTCTTTCAATTGCAGTTTTAACTCATTTCTAAATACAGAGGTGAACTTTTTGCCTATGGCTTCCTGCCAAGCACTCCTTCTTTCATGTTCTTGAGCCCCGGCTTTATTAGCCTTGTCTATCAGTATAGTCAGAAGATGCTCTCACCAATGCACCTGACAGGCCGTTCCTGACATTTCCTAAAGTACCATCAGCAATTAATTTTCTTGCTTCTTACTCTGAAAGAATTTTAAGTTTCTCCTCTCTCCTTTAGCCTGTCAGTGTGAACCATTCTGGCATCAAGCATTCTGCTCATTAACCCAGTGCAATAAGAAGAAATACAAATGTTTGGAAATTGAGGTACTTAAAAGTTCAGTATTTTAGAATACGAAAATTCACCTACAGTAATTCTTCAAAATTTTCTCTATACGTGTTAATGCCATCTGCAGCTGCTGCTTTTATTAAGATTATAATTACTACACTTGTATTTTGGTTTAAATTCGTATAGTGGCCCAGATGCAATCAGGGTTTCCCTCTGACAGGCATTCAGTCAAAATTTGACATTGGGGACCCCTGAATCCAACACGGCCATGCATTTCCAACAGATGTACTTTCCCAACCTCTGCTCCTGAGGCTCTAAGGAGGATTTCCTGAAGGGTGATGCTGGGTTACTTATTTGAGAAGTGAAAGGTTCTGGCCACTTACAGGTGGTGTAGGAAAGGAATATAGGGGATTACCCGCCACAGACCATGGACATCAAGGGTGGTACACTGCCTACTTTGTTGTGCCCCCGTTTGCTCTTCCGGCCTCAGCAAGAAGATTTGTTTTTTCCCCCTACATGGAAACTTCAGTAGGTTGGCTTATATTCTGCCTACAGTTTTAATCCAAGAGGAAATGCCCACCAAATACCCCACCATGCAACCCTCTCCACACTTTCTGAAGTGACACAAGTCTTTTAATGACATCTCTGACAGCAATAAGTGCTCTATTTACATTAGGCTTTTTCCTTGCTTCCTAATTCTTCATTTCTGCACATTGGCTTTTATCTAACATGACAGAATTTCTATAACCATTCAGGTAAACACTCACAATTCTCTTAAGAGGTACTCTTCCTCTATGTTGGATATGACATTGTGTAGCAGATCTGAGGTCAGTTTAATCCAGCCTCTTTTTTTTTTTCCTTTATCAGATACCTGAATACATCTGGAAAAAGCAGCTTAAGATAAAGATGTTAGAATATTGGTATACACCTGTCCTCTTCTCTTCCTATAAGATAAGCTGGTGTGCATCCCTGCATACAGCAAGGACCCTGCCCTGGTCTCTGTTAGTTTTTATCGAGTCTTTAGATTTAGATCCTCTCCAGTTTCTTTCATAACCAGTTAGTACCAATTTGTGGCACCTGTCTTCTCTGTAACTCCTTCACTCCTTCCCCACTCCGGGACCTCAAGTGGTTCAACACGCGTGCCACGGGACAGACAGACAGCAGATCCATGGGGTGCTGCTCCCACAGATCCACAGGGGCATCGGTGATGGGCTCAGCCACCTCACAGAAAACAGCACTGAAGGGATTAGCCTTTCAGCTCTCAGGAGGAATAACAGATCTGTGTTTTTCTCATCAGGGCTACCAGTATTCAGGCTTTACCACAGAAACTGCTGATCCAATTACCCAACTGAATTAACTGAATCTCAGTCATATGTGCATTTGTTGAAGAGAGAAAAACTAATGTCTTTCAAGCTACAAAGTTCATTCTTTCATATCCCTGTTGTGGTAGAAATTCATATCTTTGACTGATTTATTACAAGCAACCTCTTGAATGTCCAAGGATATCACCAGCTCACCTCCCACTATAAACCTTGAAGCCTTCTGAAATCCCTATTGATCCAGTGCTAACTCCCATGAATTCGTAAGTCAACAGCAGCAGTGGAAGCTATAGGTTGCAGGCCTTACATCAGAAACCCAACTGTCAAAAGCCTGGTAACACAGACAACTGTTTTCTCAAAGAATTGTTAATTTTTCTCCCTGCCATCTGCGACACTTTAAAGAGGCAAAAGCCAGCATTGCTCATCTGAATACCCAAATCTCTATTGCTGCTGCTCCTCACAAATGTTCATTGTGTAGATCTGTACATTCCGCAGATCTGAATTTCCCTGGATAACGTCTTTTGGTATTTACATTTTTATTAGCAATACTTTAACACAGCACTTCTGCTCACCCCAGAAGTCTTCAAAGTCACACACAGTGCTAATGAAAAGCTCCAGCTTCTGCAACAGAGTGACAACTGACAGCTAAAGAACGCGCCTAACAATTATAGACTTCAGCAAATTTTGATCTTAATGACAGGAAAAAAAAAATCCACCTTTACTAAAAGAGCCATGGAATCTAAATAGCCTCATCAAGCAGATAGCACTTTGATATTTCACCTTCAGTGGAAAATACCTATGTGTTAAATTAAATGACTGACAATTAACTTGCTTCAGAAAGGAGATGATAATCATACCTACTGCCAAATCTGTTGTGTACCACACTGTAGTAGTCTGTTGATTATGTATTTCAGAAAGCATGTACTGGTATGCAACTGAGGAAGACACTCAAGTTCTACAAATATATCACAGTATTTTTCAATACATCTTCAGTGTTAATACTATTAACATATAACATTTAGGAAGAATCTCCTTCATTAATCACACTGAGATTTTAATTAAAGGCTAATTCTCAAGGAAGTTAATTACTTCGATCATACCTTACTGACCACAGTTTCTTATTAGAACCACCACCTTTCTCAGGTAACATACCACTATGCGCTATTAAAACAATGCTCACTGAAAATTCTTACCTAGCTCAAAATGACCTGCAGGCAGTCTGGATCTACAAATACAGAGCTACCTTTATCAAGAGACCACCTGTCTATTCATTTTTCACATTTCTATTTGATTAACATTAGACACAAAACTGTTATTGTCCTCTGTTTGCCATGTCTGCAGGAAAATCTGCTTAATATCACCATGGTCTTGAAAAAGTGACATATTTTACTTCAGTAGAGCCCTTCTAGGGGAACACACAGCAAACACTTTTATGCCCTTGTAATGAATAGGTAATGGCTATGGACATTGAAGACTATTTAAAATGACGTCACATCATCTTGCTGTGTATTTTCTTTCAAGTTTTCCAGAAAACCCCCAACCAAATTACTGGTAGTAGGAGTGAAAAGTCACTTCAGTAGAGACAGAGCTCAAGCCTAATCTGCCGTGTGTGTATATAATTGATTTTTTTTTTCCCAAGTACTTTCTTCCTGAAGGTTAACAGTGCACACACAATTGAGAAAGAAAATAGCTTTTCCAAAGACAAAAGACCTGGATCGTAGGGACATCAGCTATTAACAAACTAAAAGTTAGACCAGATACCCCCAGTTCACTTTGTTCATCTCCAGGCATGCTACGGATCTTGCTGAATAAAGGGACTCTTCTAGTTTTACTATCTTTTCTGTACTGCTGCACCCTCATTACACCAATTTGCAATCTGTATCACAGTTTCCCAGGTTCAGAAGTCATATTTTGCTGCTCTGAGAGGTGTTTAACATGCCTTCTGGTGCAAGGAGAAGTACCAACAGCAAGGCACCCCCAAATACCCACGTAACATATTCTTAAAAGTAAAAATAATGGCACTTTATACCAGAACACATGAACAACTGACCAACCAATAGCATCAATCTATCATTTCAAGCTCATTAATAGTTTTCATTTGTCAGACATGGAATAAACTCTGCAAGCGAAATTCTCCTTTAGTAGTATTGATTTAGAAATGCAAAATTAACACAGGATTAGATGCTTAAGGTTTTAAGAGTGAACACACACAAAGAAATAGTCAATAATGACAACGGAAGGTCAATTTTTAGATCTTCTTACTGGTTATTTCTAAAAACGTGCCTCTCAGTGAAGATGCCCACAGTCTCTGGACAAAGCTGGTCACCCCCACACTTCAATGATCACTTCCATTGCCAATGATACATTTCAACTACCTCTCACTCCAATTCTATGATGTGTCATGTTGAGATGCCATTGGCTTTTTGTTAATTTTGACAACTAAAATGTACTAAACATCTAACTTTGGATTGTTACTAATGATAAGCAAATCCCTCATTAATATTAATATTCATATAACTTCTGGATCTGGCCTATTTTTTCCCTTTTACAAATCACTGAATCAAAGTATTACAGGGAAAATGCCGTTCTTTAAAAAAACCCAAACATATACAGTTGAAGAATTTCTCCTTGTCCTAAATCATGAGGAACTAGAGGCGTAGTTTAACAAGCAACTTTTCCTTCTTTCCAATCATCTTTTCTTTAATATTTTGCAAGCTACTTCTCTGTACAACACACTTGATCAGACAAGATCACTTACTCCTTGCAGTGATTACAAATAAAGGACAGAGGAGTACCAACAACCGTGCTTAAAAACTCCAAAGTTAAATGAGCCATAAACACTGGACTGTTATATACCAACCCTCGAGTCCAACTTGAGGATAACACACCACACAGATTTTAATACAATAAATGGTCTAGCAGCAAACAAGATGAGCAACACTCATTACTGTGACTATAAAACCTAGCACAGGAGCAAGCTGGAAACACTGGACACACACCACTGGTGCTGACAGCACAGCCCAATAGACTAGACATCAAACCAGTGCCAGGAGACCCAAGTTACCATTTTTATCTCCATAACCCACCTCCTGTCTGACCTCAGGGAGATCACTTCAGTCTCAGCTTCAAAAGTAGATACCATAACATTTAGAGAGGGGGGCAAAAACAATCTCTCAAATAGTTTAATTACTCTTTAACAAAAAGGTTTAGATTTTTGTTTTAAATGGACAGTTGAACCTGTGAGTCAATGTGAGAAGTCACTGAGTGCATGGGAGGGTGACAAACATGAACCACTTTGAGCAGTGCTTGCCTTCCACTTAATGCAGGGAAGGTAAGAGGCACCAAGGTCAGGTGTGCTTCCCCTTGATTGCCATGAAGGTGGAAGATGTCAGAGTTAGATTTTCACTGGTTGTACACATGTACTTAAGTGACTTTACAGTGATAATGGCCGAATCATCAGTCCTGGTTCCTGTCCAATTAAGTAGCTGTTTGCTAACTGAAAGCTTAAAAATCCAATGACCTTTTATAGTTGCAGCGATGGCTGTGTTATCCTGCCAATATCTCCCCTCTCATGAACACCATGCTCATTAGCTGACATTAAGCATGACTGCCATAAACGTGATGTAGCTGAGCTTTAACTGGTACCTGCATTGTCCTTATTCCAGAGCTACTCTGTAATTAAAGGCTTTATCAAGCCCTTAGAGAAATTCACTTACAAATAGAGTTAAAGAAATGTGAATTGTTCTAAATTACTGTATTTTCACCCAGCAATTCAGCCAACTGCCAGAAAACGCAGCCAAAAATCTCAAACACTTTTTAGACCAGGAAATGAGATTAGCAACAATCAGATTACACTACTACTATGTTACTTTGAGAGACCATTCAAGGTACTGACCTAAACATCAATTACCCTTCTGCTTCACATGCATACAAATAAGTGTCTTGAATCCTACAATTTCGAAAACACAGCTGGTGATTCTGATGGTTGAACAATACATTATGTTCAAGAAAAACCTCCAGAATGCACTTCCTTGCAGCAAAACAGAATAAAGTCTATATTTCCCACTCAACCAAAATGTTGCCATGCCAAGAGCTAAGAGACAGAACTAAGCTCAGTCAATGCTCTCTTTGATATGTTATCTCAGTAATAGTTAAGCCCACTTCCTACCCTTTCATAGCTAATTCTTGCCATTTTAAGTGTGGCTAAAATAAACCCACAGTAAATCAACCCAATATAAACATAAGATATCACCAAGACAGATCACCTGAAGTCTACAAAGCTCTCATCTACAAATCAACTCATTGTCCCAGACCTTGACTTTAAAAGCAGTGACAGACAGGTTAAATGAGACTGCTGAAAGATGCAGACACACAGTACATTATATCTCCATTTTAACTTTTCTTAAACGTAGTCTTAGGAAGGGCAGTAAACTCAGTTATTTCAGTGAAGTATGCTATACAGATTTAAAAGATTTATTTCTTTCTAAATCCATTGATATTCATTTTTAGTGTAATTAAACTGCTCTCATGGATCAATGAGTACAGATAACAATGGAAAGGAAAGCGAGAGCATCCACCAGCAATCCTTTTCATTAAGTACATAACCAAATGTTATTTGCTAGGCTGAAACCCAAAATGCATCTAAAGGATCTTATTTTGTTTGAAATCTAGAGGGACAGCCAGAGTTTGTGACCTTCTAGGAGGTGAGGATCTACAACTGAAGCATTCAGGAGCAAACAAGTCAGTCCTCATTACTGCTATGAGGTTTAAATCTCATTTCTACAGGTGAGGCTCTAATGAAAATATAAACCAAATAAAAATGGTAGCTGTTAGAATTAGGCCTTTAGCAATAATAGAATAACAAAAGAAAATAAATTCAAAAGTTTTAACAAAAAAAATCATAAATATTCTGGATGTGTATAAACAAATCCAATTTCCAAGTTTTGTCAAGCTGTTCTTTAAAATCATAATATAATCAGGAAATCAAATAGGAAGTATCACTTAGGAAGCACAGAAAGAGTAATGAGAGTGAGTAGAGAGAAAGTAATGCCTGTTTTTCTAATCCAGCACCTTGAGATGTGTGTGTTGCTTAAGATATTATCAACATTAGTTGTGATACAAAAATCTGCTTATACAATAGCACCACCACCACCCCCAAAACAACAACAAAATTTGGTTCTAAATACATAGGACACAATTTTTTCTCATGGAAACAACACCTATGGACATCTAAGTTAGCTCACCTACCAAATTTTTCAGTCTTTGGAGAACCTGAATTTGGACTTTGGTATTTTCCTCTGACTCTCTCCCAACATTACACCAATTCTTTCACAGAGCTATCTTATGAAGGTCTATGTATAAAAAAAGCCCTTCACATAGTGTGCAGATCCTGCATGAACAGCCTTTATACCTGGGATAGTGACAGTAGAATCAACACAGAAAGCACAAAGCATCACAGCTACATAGTACATAGACCAGTGAGTGAAGTCCATTTAGTGAAGCTCGTAATTGCTCTTCCTCCCCCACCCCATAAAAAGAAGAGCCATTTCAGTAAATTTTAGTAAGTTCTAGAACAGCAATATTTCCATTCTCACACAATCCTGGCCAAAAAGATACATATTTTAGATCAGTTTGCATATTTTTACATTTGAGTACTAGCAGAATTTAAAAGCATTACCATCATTAGTATTAACAGACTTTGCACGCTTAAATCCAACATAGAGAAGTGAGAATATTTCCCTTAGCTTCCATTATTCAATGCTTTAACTGCTCCTGTTCCAGTGCCCCTGCAAGAATAACTGTACCAAGCAAGAGACTATTTGAGTTTTAGAAATCTCACGAGGCAGCATCCTATTCAGTTACATCATCTGAAGATATTCACACTTTACCTGTGAATGACACGGAGGCCAAGACAGGGTTAGGACAATGATCTACCATCGACTCATTAATGGCCCTGCACCACATCTGCTAGTCTGCTCTCAACACGCAGTGGCAGAAATGGTTATTCAATTTTTCAGGATGATTGGAAGCTTCAAATTCCAGGTGAAAAAAAGAGACTCTCAGTCCTCAGTTAGATTGCTCATTATCGCAAAAATATTCTTCTGCTTTTCTGAAAAGGAGAACCATAGCTGTCAGGGTAATCCCAATGAGCAATACAACTACTTGTGTTGGTCCTCTCTTCTTTAACAGCTGCTCATTAAGAGTCTTGATGCTCATGAAAATTGTGTCAACATTTTCTCTCAACACAAAGCAGTAGCTTTCCAGCCACTGACTATTTTGACATTTCTAACTGAAAGAAAAACATTTCAAAGCTTGTATTGTCTGTAAGGGATACAGAGAGTGGGCGATCTGTTTATTCTTGCACATTTGCTTTCAAAGTTTATCAGTTGGTCCATGTTAAGGGGAAAAAAGGCAAAATATGCAAGGCAATTACAAAGAGAATGCAAAAGAGGAGCTTATCCACATACGTACACTGTAAGCAAACTGTACAAATGGAGCAAAGGGGGATGCAGAGAATATGGGGCACTGACCCCATCGCCCTCCTCACATCTAAAGCAGGAGCTAATCTGGACAGAAAATTGCCACTGCTAGGTGGGCTGAAGATCTGGCTCTGCTCCCTTGGTTTATTGTATATAGACTACAGACAGTATCTCCCCCAGGGTAGCATGCATCAGCAGTCTCCACAATACCCCCGTGAAGGTACAGGACCCATTTTGTGACTCTACGCTGACCTATCTTCTGCAATCAAAAAATACATGGAACCCAAAGGCAAAGATGCTTTGGTTCCCAACACAAGGATGCCACACTGATCTATGCAGGGGAAGACAGAAGAAACCCTCACAGAGGCTGGGTTCTGCATCCACCTCACATCCCTGGATGAGCCTCTTAACTGGTCTGGGTTACCATTTCACTATATAATGCTTGGAAATTGTACAAAAATTGTACTGAAATGCTTGGATGAAAAGTGCCACAGACAAGCTGCTAGTGGCAGTCAGCAACAAGCACACATGCAGAGGGTTTCCTGCCACAGGACTTCACATGCTAGCTTACCCCTTCCATGTGGAGACTGATGGAGAAGGCTAACCTAAGCTCAGTTTCTTTGCATTAATGTATTTTCATTTCTTAATCATCTTTTTCAGCATTTCTCCTACTCTTACCCTGGCCTGTTCCTTTGTGCTGCCCTTGAGGCTTTCACAGACTTAGCCAAGGAAATATTACTCAAGTATATAAAGCTGTTTTCTGACACTATTACTGATATTAAACAATACCATAAAACACACATTTTTTCTCTATGGCCTTATTCAGTATGAATGAAGGAAATAAAACCCAATCCACAGAATTTAGTAGAGTATTTTATTTCAAAATAGTTTTCAACCTTATTTATACAACTTTATATAGGGAATAGAATTTATCTAATACAGTACAATTATTCCACAGTGAGACACCAAAGGGTAAGGAAAAGCAAGAAAGTAAATAAAAATAACCCAGGGAGGATATGTTTAGATCTTACTCTGCAACTCATCCCACACAAAAAACACATAGCCACAGAAGTCAACATATACTATACAATAGGTATTACCAGCTTGTTGATGCAAATATTAAATTATTCATTTTAAGAAAGGATATATCTGTAAGTTTTGCTTTTATGATCAGTTAACATCTAACTGAACTTAATTTTAATACAAAAAAAATCATTGACTTCTAGAGGGTTACAGTCTTGTAGTGACTGTTGTGTTTATTATCAGATTTCCCAATCTTCCCCAAGCACAACATTTCTCACAGATTAGTCAGTGGGGGATGTCAGCTACTTCACACCTTTGAGCTCACCTAGATCTCAATAAGGCAGATGACCCTCTTGAGACAAGTTCTCAAATGTGGCAAGTCACCACAGCTCCGCTGACTCCATCAATGCCACCAAAAAGGAGTCTGGTTCTCTAGATGTAAACACGTGTATTTGACACAACTCCGGTACAACAGTGGCCTTATCAAGGTCTCCAGCGTGCTTCCCCATCCTCACCTGCTCTTCTCAGGTGCTGCTCTCACTGCCACCACCCTTCTCTGAACCTCATCAAGTCACCAAATCAGCTTGGAGAAAGCCCTGTTTTATTTTGCTGCACAGTAGTGCGGCCATGGCTGCCATTTGTACATATCTACTGACAGCTCAAGGGAGATGCATCACTCTCCTTCTTTCTAATTAACTTGGGCTAAACGCTAGGCTACTTCTAAAAAAAGGTTCAGTGTGGGAATGACTACTAACGTGTAACAGGGAACTGAACCATATTCTACCCATATTCTTAAAATTAGTCTCACTCTTAACAATTGGTTTCTACTTGAAACATTAAGCATCCATTCTTAAAGAAGAAAGGAAGCAGCTCCAACTATGACAATGCAGCTATTGTGCCTATTCACCAGTTAATGTGCTGCAAAGACATACACACAGATATTTATCTTCTTTAGCAAAAGAACTAGCTGCTCCAGCTATTCTTTCAATCTCCAGTTTAGCATCATTGCCTCTCTAACATTTCTAGCACTGAATTAACCAGCGTCTTTAGTCCTCACAAATGCATTAACAAAGCTTCCCATCAAAGTATCACCCAAAGTACTATTATTAGCTTAGCTTTAATATAGCACAGAAATTAAGAATGGCTGCAGCTAGAAAAAGCCTATGTAGATGCTATTTCTCTGACAGCTTCAGGCTTATTCTCAACATGTTAAATAACTCAAAAACGACTCAGCCAGCTATTCACTGACATCAACCCCTGCACAGCTGAGTAAGTAATGTTAAGGGCCTGTAAATGGAAGGAAATCTTATTATGAATGCCAGGAGGGGCATCAGACTTTTCTTCCAAGCCACTGCTCCCTATGAATGACGGGAACAGTGCTAAGAACCAAACACAAAGGCTGATCTCCAGCAGTTACAGTAAAGCCAAATATTCTTCCAAGGTGGGGACACCCAGGGGAAAAGCTCTAATAGCCTCAGGAGCTGCTGAAATACTGAAGTTTTCAGAGGCAAATCTTAAACGTTAAAACTTCCACAGTAATAGAAACTTCACAGAAACTATACTGTGTAAACAACACCTGGCTGTTCATGCTTCTTGCAGTTTTTGGCTTTTTAATTTGCTTTTGCCATTTTCTTCCTTCAGGTCCTAACAACCCCAATGCTGTTGGTCAGCCCACAGCATTCAGACGGGGAAAAGCTGAGCTCTACAGCCCTTGGTCTGCATTTGAACCATCTGCACTGAAAGCTCTTTTATAAAGAAAAGTAAATTGTGTTTGTGGCATTTCTCCATATCCCGTGCCTTCTTCTGCTGGACAGAACACACCCAGAAACCCAGCAGATGCCTTACATATCTCCAAACAGACCAAAAAAAGGGAGTAAATGGATACAAGAAGAGAAACTTTTAGTCACCACAAAATGTCCTGCCATTTAGCAAATACTGTTATTGAGGTGCATATAAGCGTAAGCAGATCCTTTCTGTCATTTCAGCTACTGAGGAGAGGGAGGAAAAAAGGGTACAAAGGATGTCTTAGAGAAGGAAATATCCTTACAGAAATGGCAGCTAGTCTGGGCTAACCAGAAAACACTAGATCAACCTCAATGCAAAAGCGTAACTCACCATTCAAAGCAAGGGAATCAGATTCCATTCTGGTTTTACCCTGGCACAGATCCTTTGGTTCTACCTTTGAATTACACCATTTTATGTGATTAGGACTCAGGGCTGTTGTTTCTTTACTTTAAAAAAAGGACTGGACTAAGATGAGAGTATCTACATTTTGCCCCACAGGTTGGGCAACAGGTAAGTTTAAACTCAGATATATTTATCAAAGAAAATTAAAGCAATGTAAACACATCTGACAATACACAAATTAGTAAGTGTCTCACTTCTCATGCTAATTGCTTATGGACCTTTTCTTCCCTCAACTGTCCTGAAAGGTTTGCATTTTCCTCCCTTCTTTGAATCCCTCTAAGGTATTGCTAGAATGACCATTTGTCCTGAAGATTGCTGGACAGATTCATCATGTTTTGGCTATCATTTCCATGTGACAACAACTAAATTTCATCAGGAGAGCTCATGTGATCACCACTGCAACACTTGCTGGACTGGGACACAATTCAGTGATGTGTCAAAAATGGGAATGTTGCGGCTCGTCCCTTCTGTGGCTTCTGCATCTCAGGGTGGAAGAGATCAGCTCTTTAACACAGCACTTACCTGCAGGCCACCAAACTGGTTTTTATATGATTTTCCTCATTAACTGTAGAAAGAGAGAGCTGCCCATATGGCCTGGGGAGAGCCATATCTCTCTATACCTTCACTTGGAGTATGTGTTTTCTAATGACATCTATTTCTATATCACAAGAAGCCTAACAGAGATTTTTCCTCTTTAAAGGAATTATAAAATACTGACTGCATATTCTCTTAAAATAATTCTACCCTTAGCTTTCATTACAATAATTTAATTCTTCCAGTGCTCACACACAGTTTGAACTTTATTTACACCAATAAAAATGAAGATATTTCATTTCAAGGTTATCTGAATCATATTGAAAATAGTTCATGTAACCGAAACTAAATCACAAACATGGTCTCACTCCTACTTCAGATTTTGGTGTAACTTACGTGAATATCAGAAGACATTGTCTCTGAGCAGGAGACACTCAGTCTCTCAGACTAGTCCCTATTTACCACTAGAGGCCAGCAGTTCACCTGCTGCTGCTACACCAAGGAGTACCTGGCCACCTGAAGGTAATTGTGCTCCCTCTTCTACCTGTTAAACCATATTGAAATAGGCTAGAAATACATACGCTCCTATCTCAAACACAAGGAATAGCTCTCCTTGGCCATAAGGGGTGGGAGAGAGAAGTAACTTAGGCAATCATAGATTTAAAGGAGGTACACACACACAAAACCAAATCTTTAAACAAAAATATAAAATTATTGCAATGGGGCTGAAAAAATTTCTGGGAGTTGGTTTTGATTTGGGTTTTTTTGTTTGTTTGTGTTTTGTTGTTGTTTAGGTTTTTGGGGGTTTTAGGTTTTTTTTGGTTTTGGGGGTTTTTTTTGTTTGGTTTTTTTGTATTTTTACTCCACTGAAAGCTATCAGTCCAAGGAAGGGTACTAATTTTTCCTGAATTTTAATGATGTTTGAAATTAGCATCTATGGCCTGAGACACATCGTTTAACATTTGGCTGCCCTTCCATCTAGCTGTAATAGGCTGCGTAAGAAGTAAAGACAAAATGGGTTTGATATTTCATTCCAGCACATCCACTTAGAGACAATCTCTACTTTAGAAAATGGCAAGCAGTAATAATCTGTAAAAATGTCTCCGTTTAGACATCCAAAAAAGTAAAGATGTTCAAAATGTCTTTAGGGTATATTTATTTACCTCTATTTCTTTTGAAGACTTTTACTTCTACATGTAGAAGAAGCCAAGGGCTACTAAATAGAACCTATATCATAGAGCTACTGCTTCACAATGCCAAAATAACAAGCGAAAAACCTCAACTTATCACAAATATTGCACCATTGTACAGATACTAAAAAAATGCAGTTTTGGACAAAAAGCAGCCTAGCATTTTTTCAGGTCCCTCTGGACTTAGATAGCACTGATCTCCTAGGAATTTTATAATTTAAGAGCACTCCAAGAAAACTACTAAAAGAGATTAAGCTATTCATTAAAAACTTTATCTTATATTAAAGAAAAAACAACTTATTGCATGCATTTATGCCTACCTCAGGGAGGTTCCATATCTGTGACCAGCTGGTGCACTTCCAGCCAGGCAAACACTTGGCAAGCTGTGCTCTTCAAGAGCTGGGAAGCATCAGGGGCAGCAAAAGGTCAAATTCAAGGAGACTCTTCAAAATCCAAGAGGGGAATCTCTAAGACTAAACCCAGATATTTGCACCATCTCACAGTAAGCAAAACAGCACAGCACATGGGGAAAACAGCAGCCACATGCTGCACATCAGCCTCAGAAAAGCCCCGAATACCAGATCCTCAGGTTCATACAACAAAGCAGAGCTCCCTGAACACAATGTAATTGCATCAATTTATACCAGCTGCGAATCTAGCGCATGGTTTTTTCTAGCTCTCTATTAACAGCTGGTATAATTCTGTTAAAACTGTGCCTTAGCACAGTTCAGCTGGAGGTCAGTCTGTTTCAAAGAAAGCAAAGATGAGAATTTTGGTGAAATGGTTGCCTGAAATGCAATAAAATACTCATTTGGAAACTCAGGCTGTTTCTACCCTTGGAGAACATTTATAATCCTTGTATCAGGATGCTCAAATCCTTTCTGTTTGCTGTGTAAAACCAGCCCTGTTTCTCTGCTGCCTCCATTGTGTGTTGTCACAGAGTTGATGCAGTACTTGTGTACTTGAAGCTTCTCCTCACACTTCTAGAAGTCACTGAGCAGGTTTCAGGAAAGTGGAGAACCAAGCCCCATGAGTACCAAAATCACGCAGAAATAAAAGACATAGCCCCAAGAAGGCAGCAATTCCAGCTGTTCAGTATCATTGAATCCTTCCCTTCTTTTTCCATGGATTTTCCAGAGATACCAGGTCTGCAGACCCCAGAAGAGGGAGGGTAAAGCTATTACACATACCAAAACAAATTATGCAAGCTGATGAGAAGAGTTTCTTGGGGCAGTAACAACTGAAGTGCAGGAGAGGGCATAGCAAAGATAGGGCTCAAAAGTCAATGTTGTTATCAATTAAGCTTTGTCTATTCATCTCAGCAGAGCACCTGTGCTCCAGAGGAAAGAAAACGGGGAGGGAATGGCTGTAATTCCCTAGCAGGCAGTGAAATTAAAGAAGGACATACCTCTAACAGAGCTACTTATGAAGTACTTCAGTAAGTACATTTTAGTCCAGTAATTGCAGCGTTCTTACAGCAGTAAACAGATTACTAAAAGGCAACAGCAATTCTGGGGAAACTGTGATTATGGGAATAGAAGTTCTCATCTAACTGTTTTGTGTTATTTAGCACGTATTTTCCCTGTCGTACATGAACTGCATTTTTAACAAGGTGAAGTACCTGTTTTACCAAACCTAGGGAGAAAAAGGCAGTTTGCGAGGCTTGCCCATTAACATGCAGCACAGTGGTTTGCAGATATCCAGATAGGTTTGACTAAATGAATTAATTACCCTCAGCTCCAAGACTTTAACAATCAGTTTTCTTGACTAGCATTTTGTTTGCACAAGGGGCCCAACACTTACATTAAGCCCAGATTTTGTATGTGTATGGGAGACTTAAGACTGCCAAAACTAAAGACTGATATGTCTGTCAATGCACAAGAAAAGAGCAGGTATACAGTCGTAGAGGTAACAACATATAATGCATCTCACAGTTCCTAGCAGTCTTGGAAAGAACGGAAAGTATATTTGTATTCAGAAAAAAAACTAAAACCAGTGACAGTGCAGGTCAGTTGGACATACTATAATAACTTCATTTGTTATTACTTGTTTGTAGGATTTATATGCTACATTGAGACAGCCTATTTCTTTAAGGTAGCACACTCAGTCACTATCTACCCTTAAATCCCAAAACATTTGTTTCACGTTATGGTCACTGCTCTGAAGACTGCAGTGACAGGCTCAGATCGTAAAAAGCATGCTTCTCCTTTTCTGCTAAAGTCCACTAGCTCACAGCAGTGTGGAAGAAGAAAGAGATCTGAAGCCCTCTGAATCCTATCCCGTGACACATGCAAACTGACAGATGTGGTTGGATATAGCTGGCAGAAAATACAGTATGCTGAGCAATTACGAACTTGCTGTTTGTCTCAAGAAAAGAGAATTGTGTAATCAGTAAATCTAACTGAGTTTTATCGACTGAGCCAGCAGTGTTGCCTTTTCAGGAACCTGATGAAAATGCCAACGCAAAGTCCATCAATAGGTGCTCTACTGTTACAGGGAGGGCTGAAAGGGGTCACCAAATGTGCTGTACATAATGTACTTTGCCTATAGGTACTGCAGATTCTCACAGCTTTCTTGCTTTAAAAAGATGTCAAAAAGAAAAAAAAAAAAAAAGTCCTATACAAGTCTACCTTCAGTCCCCTGTGTGAACAGCCAAAGACCCAGCACTTCATGCACTAACAGCAGGGATATACGCCTAAAACACTAAAGGTTGAGAACATGGTCTATTAACTGGTATGCAATCAGCACTCTGCAAGCAGTCCCTGATGCTGTCACACATGGGGTGTGACCTGCCTTGACTGACTCTACCTTTTTGTCTCTTTTTCCACGAAAAATTGCATTCCAGCACCTCACTCTCAGTTTTGCCAAATCTGTTAAATCTGTTGCATGCTTTGATGTCTGAACAACCTAAAGTAAAATGTAGAAACCAGTTTACCCAGATAGCCACATTCTAAACAAAATTAGCTGGAAGAGGTGAAAAAAAAAATAAATCAATAAACAGCAAAGAACGTAATGTGCAGAAAAAGACAAAGATATGCAGAAGAGTAGACTGCTCTGGAAGGCAGTGAATACTCCCTGTTCACGCTACGGCTTTCTGTTTTGCCAATGGTACAAAGGCGCTTGCAAACGTTTTGCTTAAAGGGAAACCATAACTAATGGTATCTGCCACAGCAACTGAGCAGCATTCACTGAATTGCAAACCACAGCTTCATACACCCTTAACTCCTGCACAATAGATCCACCAGTGCCTCTCGGGTTCAACTCATCTCCAGCGTGCCACTGGACTTCAAAACAGGGAGGGTGTTAAGTGACAAGTCAGCCAAATAACAAAAGAACCAATATCAATATACATAACGCAATAAACCCATGTGAACTGGGGTCATCTTCCTTAAAACAGCACAGCTTTCCCTCCCTGGAGAATTCAGGATGCTCTCAGTCTAACAAGGCACCAATTCTTGTTGCACTCAGGCTCCAAGGGGCACAGCAGGAGCAATTTTTTGTCCCATCAGGGAAAGGGGAAGAAGGAAATACTACAATCTTGAAAAGTCTAGCTCAGATACAAAAGGGAAAGGACACCAAGGAAATGAGAAATACATGTTTAAAATGGGGTCTGTGGCCAAGTGGATTGAAACAACATATTTTTCTACAGTGAGCAGCAAGAAGTTTGTGACTTCAAGACTCAGAGGATCTATTTCAAGGATTTATACTGCATGCTTCATAGCATTTTCCTTTCTCACGCTGTCTTTAACTCTACAATATATAATCAGATTGTACACATAAATGACACAATTCATACTGCTTGTCTGATCTGAATCTTAAGCAGGTTTGAATTTAAATTAAACAAATAGACATGTAAAATAAACACATTACGCAAATCACAACCTCTGACTGGAAGAGCCATGAAACTGAATTTTGAACATGTGTGGCACTCCGTAACCACAGCAGCCCACCAGACCTCAGGAGGTCTCCAGTCCAGCCTCCTGCTCAAGCAGACCAGCCTGGGGGCTGACTGATGGGATTAGCAGAACAAGTAACTCAGGTTGAAAATATTTGTGAAAATTTAAGGGTGGGAGGGAAGAAGAAGCTCCTAGATGCCCTGAGGGGAGGACAGAGCCAGGGCTGACCCTGTTGACCACGGTCTCGTCAGAGTGGATGCATCTGTATCCATCCTGGATGCTATCTGCATCCATCCTGCCAGCTGTGGGATCCCCCTCAGCTCCCAGCTCCCCATCCCACAGGGAGCAGCTGTCCTGCGCTGTTTCAAAGTGAAAGAATTGCTTTTAAAAAATAATTTTAAAAACACATTGTAAAATAATTTAGTAGTTCATAGAAGGTATTTTAAATGATGCAAAGAACTTTAACCAACTTCAGTCTGGTTCATCAACATGCTGTGGGGCAGAACCACATCTCTCCTTACTGATTCACATTAGCAATTTACCCAAAGGTTAATAAAATAAAGCTTTATTTTGCAGGTTGGTCACATTACCAGACCTGTAAAAAGCAGGTAGATGTGTTCCAGGCTTTCTGAGGTAAGGTATCTAGTCTACTTAAAAATGGCATTTAAGAATTACATAGCCAAAAAGAGAAAACTTACAGTATATTTATTTTTAAGAAACATATTTCAATTATTGAAGAAATATCATGCTCATAGATAAGCAGTTGCACTTATATAGCTGGCAGCCTTAATGAGTCTATTTCCATAAAAATGCTTGATTTTCAGCTTCAAACCACTCCAGTGCCGTCCCTCAAGTCCTTTGTTAGGCATCTTATTAAAAAGAAGTATGATGAAAAATATTCACTATATTATTCATTTGAGTCTTATTCCAGGACTGTTCCCTGATACTAGCCTTACCTGTTTCCCAGGAAATACTCTAGGGTATCCATTGCTGATGAAAGACACATACACCCCCACCTCTGTCCCCATTTCAAAGAACACGGATTGATTTATGGACTGCGTAATGGTCTAATATTGCTTACAAAATTTCCTACCTTCTATTGAAGTATGAAAGTAAACAAAGAGTCACCTTCACAATAGAGACTATTATTTGTCACTTCTGCAAGAGATGGAGGTTTCATTTCTTTAGCCCTGACTTTCAACTTAGTCATTCACAGTTACACAAAGCTGAGCACACACCACCCTACCCTCTCACCAAACAACTGCTGGATCCCTACCAAGCTCCTACAGCACGAGCAGAGCATCCAGCCTTATCTGCACCATCCTAGGCAACAGGCACCGCCACCTCTTCTGGGGGAAGGCTGTTGCATCAGGCTCTAAAATAAAAGCCAAACAGAAGAAATGCCAAAACTTGCTCTATTTAATGTCCCTTGGGTCAGAAACTTTGCCCTTCAGTCATCTGGGGGATGTATCTTTCTCTTTGTGAGAAGAGCTTCTTTGAGCCCACCCTGCTGCTCCCCATTTTGGGGGGGGAAGTGAAAAGGAGAAGATCCTTTTCTGAAGCTCTGTGCTGGCCTAAAACCATATTTAAACCCACTGACTGGGAAATAAGGTCCTGGGACAGATCCCCAGCATATATGTGTCCCTTCATTACAGAGCAGCCATGGCACCTCTGTGTAATCCAAAAAAGGCCATTCTCCCCATTTCAGTGGAGCTTCATGTAACAGTAGCTTAAAGCATTTTAATCCCCTTTGCATTAGATTTGCCTGAGTTTAAATGACACTGAGTCATGCAATGAAGATACAGCCCAAAATCCAAGCTCTTCCAGAAGAGCCCCCAACGAACAGCTGACTGTGAATGTAACCACATTACAATACTCCTTAAATTCCTAAAGGAAAATAAGACAATTGTTTTTCTCAATCATTACTATTGTTACTATATGTACTACTATATTTTAAGATTTAACATTGCCCTCATTCACAAGCAATACAGGAGGGACAGAGAAAAGCAAGAGCTCTGCCAGGTCTGCTCTAGTCTGGTTTAGGTTCTTTCCTGGAGTGAGCAGTTGCTTTCAGAGCTATGAATTGCCTATCACTGCTGAAGATGTTGCTTCAGGAAAATACACAGTGGTTTTAGTCCTTTTATCTCAGCAGAGGTCACCCTGAAAGCTGCAATGAAGCAACAAAACAAAGCACATCTGATGTAATAAGCCTGGCTACTGAGAAGGAAAAGCCCCATAAGCTTGAAACAAAACCTCCAGCAAAAGATTTTTGCTTGCCCTGTGCCATCAGCAGTTTATGACCTTAAAAAAGAGAGCTAAGGGAAGGCTTCAGATAAACTCCATTTTGCTACAAAACACTGACTTCATTTGCTTTGAAAAAAGCTACTCTTTTCATTTATAAATTAAGATATGGAGAGGTCACTGTCCTACTCCTCTGGTAAAGACTAATTTTCATGCATTCCATTTTATTCCCCAGTTCCCAAACGCAATTGTGCAAATGCTTAACCTTATGCACTAAAGTCAATGGCATCATCCACACACTTGACACCAAACATGAACAGCTTAAACTTCTGCCAAAGCAGAACACAGAAACCAACCTGAAGTTCAAGTCTCTGTTCTTCAGTTTTGATGAAACTTTGACTGACGCTGGACACTGCAGGACGAGAGGACTGTTAAGAAGACTGTCCTTAATACCCACCTTGGAGGCAGAAAATGACATAGCAGCAGAACCAAGAAAGGAGCCCAGGATTTGCAGCTCCTCTTTATTTCAGACTGAGTATTTAATTTCTCAGACTTCTATGCTAATGGAATAGTTTGTTAAGCTGTTTCAGTACTGATTCAGACGTATGAAAGAGTATTGTACTCCAGACCTTTGCTGAAGCCGCGTGAATTAAGGTCTATGTAAGTGGCATGAGAAGCAGAGAGCAACAAAAATGATCACAGGTTCCCTAAGACAAATACTTACTAATTTTACAGGACACTTGAAAAGCTGAAAACCTAATTAAGAAAAGCCATGCATGGATGCTACATAAGCAGTAAATCTTTAGTAACTGAACTCTTTTAAAAAATTTGTATTAACCAAATTTTACAATTTAAATGTATGAAAATACATACTGCAGTCTGTGCGTGTGTTCTGTATAAAACTATCTGACAAATACAACTTTCTGAGGTGACAAACAGCCATCATCTCTAGAGGAGCTGATGGGAAGAGATGTTGCTCAACACCTGTGGGAGATGAAGCTCACGATCCACACGATCACCTCCTTGGAGCTGTGAGAGCTTCACATCCCTTCTTCCCTGGCTTTCTAATTCAAGCCTCAAGAAAGGAGATGTGTTTTCTAACTAGTGAAGACTGGTCTGAGAAGGCAATGGGTGCTAAGCAGGATCCTTTCTTTAGCAGTGGTTATAAGACAGAACACTATTACACAATGCAATGATGTATCACAGCAACAGTGTACAAGCAGGCTTGAAATATCCAAATATAAAGCAAGTTTACACTATAGATGAGCTTAATATTCCTAAACAAGCAAATATTTTGAAAATCAAATTTATAGCCATTTCAAAATATTGTTTTCCAATAGACAGGCCAAAACTTTCAACCTTGGCGCAAGCAAAAGATTACTGCATTTTAGTACAAATACTTGTTCATAACTAACTGAATACCAGCAGCTCTCCTCCCCTTATTTTACTGAAAAATCAATTGTTTGCTGAGGAAAAACATGTACCAGGAAAACATTTGAATCCCTATTAGCAAAAGTGCAGAGCATTTCACTTTCAAAGAAAAATGTTGACAAATTGAGCTATTCCTTGTAAAGATTTATAAATTAGCTACAGATTGTTGTCACACCAGGCCTAAAACAATTTTACTGCACTTAGAGGCTCAGGAATGCTTTTGTTTGAGCACAGAACTTTTCTAAACACACTGCAGCTCTGCTAACAGCCACCAGCCCTCAAGTAGAAGCCCTTGGAGAGGTATTACCCTGAAAGTCATTTATCTTTTACTTCAATTTGCAAGCAAACACCAACACAGAGAGCCATTAGAGTACAAGTGCTCTCTGGATGCTGAGAATCAATGGAGGAAAATTAAAAATCAACAAAGCTCTCACATACAGCCTCCTAAATGAAATGGCCTGTGATCCAGTTAATCCTTGTTAAGAGGAGAGTAAAATAAATTCTTAATCAAGGATGAGCTCTAGTGACACTTCTTATCATATTTATATTGCATATCATACATCTCTAGCTATATTCTGTGTCATAAAGATATAATCTGATAATAAAGATACTCATAGTGCATAGAACAATTAAGAAACTATTTTCAACACTCAAGTTCTAGTGGCAGACAAAAGGCTTAGGCTCCAAGAAGGATGATGACGTATGAATGAAGTGACACAAGTAAACACAGAAGAAGATTTGTGCAATACTTTGATAAATGCCCTTTGCTTGCATCCTGAAGAGTAAATCCACCTAATTTACATCTTTCTTTTTTTTTTTAATAGTATTCAGCTAGTTACCAATCTCTTTACATCAGCTCATAAAGCAGCACTGGCTGCAACGCTGTTCCATGTTTCTCACAGTCATGGAAAAGTCAAAAAAAAGAAAAAAGTAAAAATATTTAAAGATTTATCTATGCTGTCTTATCTAGTAATCAGTGTCACCCAAGAACTAGTCAAACTACTGCTCCTGAGAATGTGACCAAGTATTGACATAAAGATGTCAACAGAATGCAATATCACATGTATGAACCACTCTGTTACCTTGATAATTGCAATAAACATGCAATAGCATGAGGTATGGTAACAAAATAAGAGATCATTCATCAAGGCAATTATTAGCCATCCTAATGTAACAATTTTGCCATGATGCAATAGGTGTGGCACAAATAAGCAGTTTTGTCCAACATGTATTGAAATAACCTGTACTGATTGAATTAATTTTTTGTATTATTTCTGAATGAGGAAAAGGTCAGTCTTTCCATGTTGATGATAATTCCTCAACAAGGCAAGAAGACAGAAGATGAAAGATTTCCTTAAATCCTTCTTAATTTCCATTATAAATATGACTTCTGTGAGGAAAAAGGAATTCTGAGGTGAAAAATCATCAGAAATTAGAAGCCTCACACTTAAAGCATCTCCTCCCATTTGCCTACATCTTGTCCAGCAAATAGCACTAGTACTGCTAAATTAATGCAAAGGAAGAGGTAGGAAACTAAGCGCAGCAGTTTTGATGGAGATCAAGCAAAATGTAAACAGGATCAGGTCTCTAAGTTATCTACCTTTTTTACCTGTTGCAGCATTTGCTTCCAAATGGCTGTGCAAGAGTACCACATGGCATCACAGCAACAATGGATTCATCCACTATAGTACTAGGTGGACATGTACAAGCAATGAAGCTGTTAATTTCTCCAGAAGACCAAAACAGTCTGAGCCTTTGATATCAACATGGCAATGCATTTCTCCATGAATTAATGTGTCATAGTCCCATCTGAGGCTCTTGCAGTGAATCATCCATACTTAGGTGTTGTGGAACCAACCTCTGCTTCCAACCTGTGCCAGCCAAATCTGGGCAGAACATGGTTTCTCTTTCGCTGTGCTTTGAGAAGAATCAGTGCTTCAGGCTCTGCTGCGAAACTCCTTTATCACACATCTTTTAGTCAGACAGCATAATGGAATTACAGATCCAACCAAAGCACATAACCCCTCCACATGCTTGACTGTTACCTCTTCGAGGTGACTGTTCCTCAACAGCAACTGAAGTCCCTCATCCTTGCCTAGCACTAGTGACGAAATCGCTCAACTTTCTAGAAAACATATGGACTTTGAAAACTATTTTACACACCTTTTATCTTTATCTTGTACAAGGACTGACTATTTTCCACAGTGTTTGCAAGCTGCTGGGCATAAAATGTCTCTAATGATTACCATCTTTTCTCCTTTACTAGTGTGAGGGTGCTAAAAACGCAGGAATCACTGATACCTTCTACCACAAAATACAAACACCAAACTACCCAAAAGGTTACATATAATAGGTTTCTTATAATCAAGACAGATGGCATGGCATATCGGAACAGAAATAGGACAAATTTAAGACTACGTACACCTGCAGAATTGACTCTTCAGGATATTTGTTTGGCAGTCAAACTGTTCTTCAAAATTATAAAAATAAAAATTGACATTCTGGTTTTTTCCAGAAGAGACAGGTTCCACAGGTCTCCCTCTGGTGACTAACTCAGTAAATCTTAGATGACAAACTTAGTAATTTTTAATAGGTGAGAGAACAGAAGCTAAAATACAAACTGTATTTTAACTTTCTGGGTTTTTTCACTTCTAAGGTTAAAATTTCAAGATGGTTTGGTGAGAGAGAGAGAGAGAATAGCTCAGGGCATATTTCTTTATTTTAAAGCTCAAGAAAACTTGTGAGAAATCATAGTGGATTTTCTCTGATTAAAAAAAGGCAAAAGTAAAATGGCAGTTGCCAAAATCTTGAGTATGTTGCTTGCTGTTCCCTAGTAAGGCTCATTTGACTGCAACTTGACTCATCAGATGTTGTTTTAACACCTCTTGAGATGCACAGAGTTGTCATCTATGCTCCCCTGAAGACAAGAACATATTTTTCAAGGCTCTAGGCTGCCAGCCACACTGCAGCAAAACATATGCTGTCCTGTTACTTCAGATAAAAAACGGCTCCTCTTTTATTCAGTGATTCAGCCACAAAAATAACTTTTTATGTCTCGTGAGACTTTTGAAATAGCCATCAACTGCATTGTGTTTACTGGGTAATATACTCCTAATGCAGGGCTAGATTATTCTAACCAAGGTATGGTAACTGTGCTGGCTTTTATAAGTAGCAGCTGAGGCAGTTGATTGTGACTCTGCTCTTCCCAATGGTAATCCTTATGGAAAGACTACAAAGATTACATACCCATGATCATATGTGATGAACAAATATTGAGAACACACTGTATTCTGTAACAGTCGGTAAGTAACCTAATTCATGTGAGAGAACCCCATTTAAAAAGAGTCTTTTAGATCCAAGATTACAAAGACATCTGGTGACACAGCTTTAGAAACCTGAAGTACTGACATCGGTCACCAACTCAACCCCACGAGGCACCACTGCTCCCTGTATTGTTGTTCCTTTGGCGTAGCGAGCATTTAGTCTGGATCACAGATTCTTCACATAGAACTAGTCTCACATAAAGAAGATCATGAGGGGATTAAGAACACCACAGCAACCATTATCACACTTTTTGTCTCTGGTATTTGGAAGCCACCCATCACCATGGTACCCCAGTGTGAACGGGATTCATACCCTAGAGCTTTAGAAAGGGAAGAATTAAATTTACATAGAGATTTAAACGAGATAATGCCAGCACATTTCTCTGTCCAAAGGAAAGAAACAATACATTATGAAAGCAGAGTACTGTTTTGAGATAATTCTTGACCGAAATTGCATCTGATACGCAATTTTGCATGTGACGTGCAACTCTCTCAGCTTCCGATGCTACAACCATCATCAGTGCTAGCGCAAGGCTGCCCAGCAATGCACGGTGAGCTGAATGATGCTGCTCCTGAGGTAAGGGTGCTGGGAAAATCCCCCTCCAGGCCCATCTTCAACTGGAACGGTGAGAGGAGAAAAAGAAAAGTGGAATGGAAATGAGCTGGAAAGGAAAACTGGAGGGAGAGCCAGTTACACCAGGGAAACACTTTTTCAGGGCTTTCACACAAGCAAAGTGGGGAGAGACATGCTGTTTCCAGCAGCCTACTGCTCCCAGGAACTGACTGCTTTGCCTAGAGCCATAAGGAATAAAAGCAAACCAGGTCACAGTGATGCCAGACCTCCTCAGGTTATTATTGAAGGTCTCCCTATCTGGAAAAACCAATACTCAAAACACATGAAAGCCCAGATTGCAGCACTGTATGCTGTTAAACAAGAGCCCTAGATGAAAGGTCATCAAGCTGGAGTACCCCTGATTACCATATAACACACAACAACAGAGCTGGGCAAGCCTAAATTGGAGGTTTCCTCCTGATTTCTGTGGTTTCTTAAGCAATCAAGATGAGCTGGAAACTCAGACTCTTCAGGGAAAAAGCACAGTAACATTTTACTGTGCAGCCATCAACACATATTTACTGGATTAAAACATGGACTGAAAATTTATTGTGCATTCTTACAGTATTCTTCATCTTCCTAAGATCTACTAAAAAAGGCTACAGCCTTGAGAATAGACCTTTATTTGAGAATTCCGGTAAAAGCCTGTAGCCCCTGCCACAGTAGATGTCATTGCCAGTTTACAACCGCACTGTTCTCTGGGGATAATCTTGTTAGCTGAAACTTATAAACCGATCTGCAGAGAAGGCAGAACAAGACTCTTGGGTTCTGCCACTGCATCACTTGGTGATTTTTAAATAAACTTATTTGCTAGCATGAACATTTAGAGATTTAGCCTCTCTCTGGATTTTAACTGGGTGATATTTACCTTTGTGAACGAGGCTCAAATGCAGTGACACGTGACACAGTAGAATTAAGGAACAGCAAAGTATCCAACCTCAGCCACTGGCAAGCTGCTGTACTTTCTCCAGTCAAAGAGAGCAGAAAAGAAAGAGGGTAAAAAGCCACCACAAACACAACCCAGTCTGCTATCAAAATGTTTAAAAAATATAAATAACTGTCAATTACCTAAACCAGGGATGACTGAAAAGAGGAGAAAAGAAAAACACAGCAGTGTCACCTGCAGTCTGGGAGCATCAGTCTAATTAATTTGCCTCTTTAACATCTTAGTTTTTTAAAAAAGTGAAGAGTATAATCCCCATATTAATGAATCGAAGCATCCCAGAACAAGAAAAATATATAAGTAAAGCAGAATACATCCTAGCTTTGAGATAAACTCAGAGTCATATGAGTCTTAGGTAAGTAAAAAATTTTACCCACTATGAGAAAAAAAAAAATAGGTATGATTCTGGCATTTTACTGGGTATTAAAATGCTAGGGAACTTTCAGAAAAAAAAAAAAAAAAAAAAAGGTCTAAAAATGCTGAAGTGGCGAAGTCAATGTTTTCCAATGCACATTTTAATTTGAAATGTTTCCCAACTGAAATACTGATTTTAATTTGGAGTATTTATTATTTTTATAAATAAACCTTGACATACTTTTAAAACATTACATTTAAGAGGGTCACAATTTAAACAAAATATTTCAGTTAATCATCTTATCTATTTTTCCTTATCTTGGCTCCATCAACTCTTTTCCAAGTTTTTTATTTTAATCTGTAAGTCAGGATATAATTTTTTCTGAATTTTTCAGAGTACTGATAAACATTTCTGACCTTATCCTAACCCAGCCATGTTTTACACGGTAACTGGTTTATAGTAGATAAGTGTTAATAAGAAGTGAATTTTATGAATTCTGCAGAAACACAGGGCCAATGTTTTCCAATAGAGTATCTACAATTAATGTCCTAGATGCAAATTCAGCTCCCTTCTTTGTTCCCGAGTACAACTTTTTAAAGATGCAGTTCAAATTGCCTCTAACACTCCATAAAAGCTTCAAAATATTTTTTCATTATCATCACAGATTAGCTTTCCATACAGTTATTAAGAAATTTGCTTGTAAGTCACATCTTCAAATTCTGGGTATTCCAAAACAACATACACCAAAAAAAAAAAAAAAAAAAATTCTAAAAAACTACTTGGTCCTTGCTTAAAGCTAATTATTATTTTACCATTTAAAATATTTCCTATATTTGAGTCCCTCATTCTGTAAATATTAACCATTCTGATTTTTTTCACAAATAAGCATTCATATATGACTGCTGATAATATTTATGGCATCCATAGACCTTCCACAAGTCCATATTCTCCCTTGAACTGTTAAAAATGCATTTGATTTAATTAATCTATTATTTTGTTGAGGGGCAAATGGGTAGTTCTATGCTTGGAGCTGAGAGCCTAGCTTAGACACATGACATATTATTAAATTTCCCTCATTTCTTTCCCAGGAAAGTCATTCACATCATTCTGTTTTCACATCTGTAAAAGGAAAATCCTATAATCTCTTCAGAATTCCCAAAGCTATTAACAGGAGACACCAAATCATCTACATGCACGTAAAATTTTGAGATCTTATGGCACAGTACAACTCACAAGTGGTTTTAATATGGTCTTATAATATACCAAGCAATATTAGAATGGAACATTACTACCTCCTGAACAGCATTTTATTCCAGAAAGGACAGTTTTATAGACTTTGTCTGCCTAAGTCAAGTGAAAAGTTATGGCTGGACCTTCCAGTAATACATGGTGTGGGAGTTTCAGAGAAGCATTTGGGTTTGCAATCCCAAAGCCCAGCAGAAACTCTGTATCCCTGAGCTCTGCCTAGCAAAGATGTGAAAAACAGAGGCCTAGATCTCCTGCTCCTGCGCTAGAGCACCTTGCAGAGCAGAAGTGCATTTCTCAATCCTTCAGATGCACAAAGTAAGAAAACCATTGCCTTTGCTGGAGCCCACAGAAAGAACAAAGTGTAAGACGCTATTATTCTCCCAGACAGGCTCAAACTTTTAGCCAAATCCACACTAATTTATGCCAGCCTGCACTGAAACACAAACTGTAAAAGCCCTTGAACACAGAAAATCCTCCGAAGTGACACAATGTGGAAAAACAGAAGTTCACAGGTATGGCTGTATGAAACAAACAGGACATATATTAGCACTAACAAAAACACTGCATTTAATATCTTAGATTGACAGGAGATGTCTGCCTCTTCCCAGTGATCCTGGTCCAATTCCTGTAGTCATAGTTACACTGAAAGCACAGCTTTTTATGCAACTAGCAGTCACCTGGTTTTGGCACCAAGCTTTGCAAGATAAACACTCCACAATCCCTCAGTGCTACCTGAGGCACTTCCCTTGCCAGACCTTTCCAGCAGATTTCCTTCCGTAGACTTATTGTCTTCAGGAAAAGAATGAAGGTGTTTTAAAGTCAAATCTGAATGCCATTTCAATGTCCAGACAGGTAATATTGTTTAGAGGACTGAGAATAGGATTGTAAACCTGTAAATTGTAGATCCAGCAATTGCAGAAGAAATTAATTCTGTTCTATTTAATTTCCCCTTTTATGTGAGATGAGAAATGCTACCATCATATTTAGGTTATTACCTATGTCCTGAACCAGCCATGACTGAAAAATGCTAAACAATGTTGAAAAACATAGTCACATATTTATAGCAATTATTTTCAGCATGCTGCAAATCTTAAAATGCTTCTCAGTACAGCAGGGATGTAACACAAAAAATACCTTATAAATATGCATTCCTCTCGAAATGGGATCATAACAACACCCAGCATTTATTTAGGGATCACAGGTGCTCTGCGGACTTCAGTATTATTGTCTTAAGTTTATAAAGAAGGAAGCTAAACCAGGCTAATTTTGTACTTTTTGCAAAACCTTTTAAGCAGAGCTCAAGGCAGACTGTCAGATCATGTCATGTCACAGTGTTTTTGTACAAGGCAAATGATATTACAAGGTGTGAGGCAATGGGAAGTCAGGCTTCAGGGAGGCTCAGGCTTGCTCAAGGTCACAAAAACTGAAGTCAGGTCTCCTGGCTAACAGCTCCCTGATCGAATCATCCTACCACCACTGCTGAAGAGATTCATTTTATGAATTACAGTTAGGGATGTGTCAGCAGTTTTATTATTATCCCAAGAAAATTATTATTTTTTGAATAGACACATAGACCATTAGCTACATTCTTCTAAATAATATTTTTCTTCATTAACTGTAACTGTGAAAGAAAAAGGTTTAATTTGGTCCAGAAATGACTTGAGAGCTGTAAAAAGGAAAAATGCTCAGAAATGGAAAAAAAGAAAAGCAGGAAAGAAAAAGTGCTGGAAAGAGAGTAAGAGATGGAAGGACAGAAAGAGGTGATGAAAGACTGCAAAAAATCATTATGAAAAAAATGGGGAGAGAGAAATAGCGACTAGACAGAAAATAAAAGAAAACAAAACAAGCTTGCAGAAGATCCCACCTCAGACACAAATCAGGAATTATGAAGAATCCACCATTCATTTGATAGCAATCTTCTGGTATGAAGGGATGACAGCAATCTAGTACATTACTCCCCCACATAGAAAAGATCTGTCTCCACGAGGAGACTGAAAAAAGCCACTGTCAAGAAGGCTTCAGAGGTGGCTTAGTTAAACTTAAGAAATTTCAGTTTCCAGGAGTAAGACTCTTCCTCCGCCTGACAGAAACACATTGTGAAAAATAAAAAAAAAAACCCATGTTTTACGTTTGCATGCATTTTTGATGACTATATTCAAATAAATGGTTACAGGCTGCATGAGTAAAACATGATTAAAATGTATTTGTCACACTGATTCTGCCTTTGCAGTAGAAGTTTGCTGCTGCAGAGCGCTGGGGCTACTGGGAATCAGGGCTCATTTCAGAATTAGAAACAGGTAAGCAAACAGTTAGAATCCTCTTGTCTAGCAAATGACACAAAGCTTTGTTTTTAGAAGGTGGAATAAACAAAATCACAGAAGTACTTAGCTTGCACAGTAGTTTAGGAGTCCTGTGCAAATATTTGTGCTGTGACAGCAAGATTGCAGCAGCTGACTGGTTTAAGCAGCAGTTTTATTCCCAGCAGTGTAGGGGTGCAGCAGCCACGGTGATTCTCAGTGGGGAGAGCATGCTGCCAGCCCTGCAGAATGGCCACGGCAGCTATTTAAACTCCGCTCATTTCCACTGTGCTTCCATGCCAACCCTAGGGAAAAAAAAAAAATCCTGCTGCATCTCTGCTCCTGAGAGAGCCAGAGGAGTCGGTGTGGTCAGCACGAGCAGAGGGAAGACGAACAGCTGCAGTGAAGAGAAGCAGAATCTGACACATCAGTAGACTGGAAAACGCTAGTAGACAATGAAGCATGGAAGCTGGGACTCGTGATGATGTTCCATCATTGGGACAATAAGGAGGAAATGCATAGGTCTCCAGGAGATGCAGAAGATCCATCAGCAAGTATGATGAATATGTTTCAAACACACTGCACTACTATTTTTGGGCTGTCTGGCAGTATCCCTCCTGTACGTTGTCCTTACAGACTTCCTGAATGGTATTACTCGTCTTTCTTCAAATACTGTTTAGAAGTTTTAATATAACCTCCTAACATCGTCCTCGTGGTTAGTTATTGCTGTGGTTAGACTGAGTTAAGATGAAAGAGTTTCCAATTTCATCCCTTCTGTAACAGGAACCTTGATACAAGCCTCTAGGCATGTTGTGATGCTCAGTAAATAATTAGACGAAAGTAATCTCCACACACAGGATAATTGCAACAGATATAAATAATCTAAATTAATCACAGAAAACCTCATCTTGTGCATGCCAGTTTTAGCAAAAACTTGATCCTGTTCTATAGATTTAACTGTACCCATTTCATCCTAGCACACTGGGCAGCCAATTAAATACTTATTAAGTACTGTAAGATGCTTGTTACTGATCCTTTAGCATTTCCTCTTTACAATTAGCTTCTCTCTCTTTTCGCCTCTTTCCTTTTGAAAAGATTCAGCACCACTGATGTAACCACCTCTTCCTTTCTGGTTTTATCTTTTCACAGATTTCACACAACCCTGAATCAGTAACTCTCTATTCACTCTTCATATGGACACCTTCTCCTCTTGGACACTATCCCATATATTATAATCTGCCTCCTTGTTATATTCAATTCTGCAAGCTCCATATTGCATCAGAAGATCTTCCAGGATGATATCCTCATGGGAATGTATAGCCTTAAAAAAAGATGTGCATGATCCTCATAGCTATTGATTAGAAGACAGTTACAGCTCTAGCTAGGACACAAGAAAGTCTCTGCCATGCCAGACAAAAGCCTATGTCTTGCTCAGGTCTAGACACCTACTGCAGACAATTTTTGCTGGTTAATTGATTTTTGGTTTCCTCCCAGTACTTACTTCAAGCAGAGGAGGAATTAAGAAGTAATTTCAGGCCAACGAGCCCACAGGCAGACTGGATGAGGGAAAAACATGACCTGCCCAGTGTCCTGCACAGCAAATCTACTGCCACCACCCTAGAGTTTTCCCTGGCATATGGCTCAGGCTCTGGGCCCAAGTATAAGAATCTAAATTTTAAAATTAAAAAAAATATATATATGATAGCCTGGTCTAAGTTTTGCAAAATTGCCTTTATTTTTAGTCATACCAAATCAAAATCCCAGATCTTGAAAAGCCCTCTGCTGTGGAACATCACGCTTTCCAGTTTATGGCTCCTCTCTGGCTAGCCATCCCCTCAGCAGCACACGTGACGCAGGTGCTGAGGGTATCAGACCTTCTTTCTACTATATGCTCTTGATTGACTATTCTTATTTCTCCAAGCAATGACCCCTGCTCATCATAATAGGAAATAAAACCTTGCTGAAAATATGATGGTTGGATTCCTTCTCTTCCCAGAATTACTAGGAGGGAAATGGATGACTCTCAAGTGCAGAATCATATGCACAATGGTCTCGTAACACTTGCTCACAGGCCTGTTCCATTTTCACATAAATCTTTTTTATGTTGTACTCCCACCAACTAGTCTTTTTATTTTTGGCTTCACTACAGTAAACTTAATTTAACATCATGGCTTTTTGGTAGCTGTTGGTCTGCTTTTATGATTAATGAGATCTAGACAGGAAATTCATAAAAACAGAACAAAAGAATCTATAATAAGCATGCAGTAAAGACAGGACTATTTTTTCCTCAGAATAATCGTATGCCTGAGCACAAAAGAATGAAAAAGTTGCACATTAGGCTACAAAATCACAGCAGAAGGTCAATCTCAAAAACTTTAATTGAGATATCTACATTAAGGATCAAATAAATTATAGGATAGATTAATAACACAGAATGTCTGTTCAAGCATGCACCCATTTAGCCCTCACCCCCTCCACCTTGATGAATACTTATCCTACATACTATGGCAAACCTACACACTACTCATGGCAGTCTACTGTTCACTTGTATTGTTAGACAGGTTTGTTGGTTTGGGGTTTTTCTGTGGGTTGGTTTTCTGTTTTTTGTTTTTGTTTTTTTTTTTTTTAAATGAGGTGCAGCCTTTGACCACAATCTACTCCAGGTGCTGGACTATAAAACATTTATAGGTCAAAGGGAGCAGAACTGAAACAAAAAGGTTTAGAGGCAGCTTCAGGCTGCATGGGTCAATGTTTTGGTAGACATGCATTCAGAAAAGTATTCAAAGACAACAATGCACTAATAACAAGAGCTGAGGATTCCTTTCTAGCTCTGTACAGGATGGAGAAATGCACAGAAAATGTCTGCAAAAATTTTATGGAAACCAAAGAAAAATGCATTCCTAGTCTACTGTTGAAGAGAGAGGGTATACTTAAATAAAATAGTAACACTGCTACTACCTTCAACTTATTGAAGGTGTTACAAGGAGTTAGAATATAAAAATCACGTAAGAATGCATTTTTGATGCATTCCTGTTTATATACGAACTGCAAAAAAGCCCTAGTTTCTCAGTCATAGCAGGAATCAGTCAGACAGGGAAAGCTGTAGTTTCTAGCCTCCATTTAGCCAGTGCTTAGCTCAAATACTTTTCTAATAGCCAGATTCCTAGTGCTTGTTCCATGTATTCTTTTAATTTTCAACTGCTCCACTCTTTGCTTCTCAAAGCATTATCATACTTTTTGCACATATACGTACTCACACTCTGTCAAATTGCATCCATCAAGTCTTCTCCCTGTATGGCTTTGTTACAGTGGTGCTGCATGAACCTCTGACTCCTAGCTAACAGCTCAAGGACAGCTCTGATTGTTTTAACCTATTTAGTTCCACCTGCATTCAATAGCTTCCTAGGCTGACCATCAACTAGAACTGCTCATCAACTGTGAGTGAATAAAATCTGGGATTTGTGCACAGGACTGCCTCTCACAGCAATCCACACAGCAGCAAACTACAGGTGAGAAAAAAAAAAAAACCTCGATTACTGGGCATAGTTCTGGAAGCATCTGGAAAATCTGAAGATTAACTGAACAGTCCAGAATAGAAGTCTTGAGCAAAATGAGGTAGTCAGGTTGCATCAATGCTCTGGTGTGCATCACTAGAATAAAACTGCATGGTGACACTGCTTATAAGGAAAGAATGCATCATAGTAGAGAGAGGATGCATACAGACTCATATTCTGCAATTTCACTGTGAAATTTTCCTGAAGTAACTACTTGGGTTATTGAAAGGATTATTCCACACTTGCCAACTTCTACTAATAAAAGTATAAGATAATTCTTCTCTGTATGTTTGCAGGTGCTCTGGAACAGTCTCTAAGGCAATTGATACATGAGTAGAATTATTCCTTACAATTAAATACAGTCATACTGCATTTTGACAACTTCTACTACCAGCTGTTTTCCTCTGAAAGACAAATGTCAAAATGCTGTAGGACAGCATTTACCTGCAATGCTTACAAACATTGCTCAAGCCAGCTGCATCTTGGGAAACGCTTTTATAGCTGTGGCAAATACTCTTTTGCAATCATATGTAATTGATACTATTTTAAAGTATCAGGTTTTAAAATACTGTACAGTATAACCTATATGATTTTTACTATCTTAAGTGTTCTGCATGGTTTGCCAAGCAAGAATACACATTTGCCATCTTGCCTCTGAGTTTGGAAAAACACGCAGCTATTGGTTATTGTGACAGCTGGGAAATGTAAGTGTTCAACCCATTTAACCAATAAGTCAGTGTATGCACAATCAAGATTTATTTTCTCTTAATATGAATAGCCTGAATATACACTGCTAAGCTGCCTTTTTTTCCAGAAGCATAGAAACAGAAGGATGGATGCATCAGTTGCATTAGCACCAATGAATATTAAAATATGTGCTGAATGTGGAGAAAAAAATCAGTGTGTTCATTCCACTCCTCCCCAGCAACATTATACAAACAGAACTAAAGCAAATATGTAATTTCTACATCCAACAGCATATATGCCCTATAAAAATATTTTTTAAATTGTTGATAATTTAGCTTAGTGAAGCTGAATTCTGATAACTTTTGTCTTCTGCAGAAAGAATTTACTTTGTTCAGCTGACTCCAGATTGACACTATGGAAAGCATAATCCCATACTCCATGAAACATGTATCTCTTCAAAACACAATTATAATGCTGTTTTGGAAAACAGAGGATACAAATCAATTTTCCCCACGTGGTACATTATGGGATGCCTGCACTATTTGACACTTTTTGCATAGGGTAATTACTGAAAAGGAGATCATGACATAAATTCTGTTTTTTAAAGTTCAGGAACATCCCTTATCAATGCACAGCACTTCATGACCTGCACAGAGTAAGGCTATTTTGTGTCACAGATCAATGAAAAAGTGCTTCAAATTGAGAAGGTAGTATCAGAGAGCTTACATAGGAGAACTCACCTTCATCACTGTGCAACTTTCCAAAACCGTGTCAGAGTAACTGTTTCAGGGTCTTTTGTTGCAGGTTTATACAACACTAAAACCAGCCAGAACGCAAAGCAAAAAATTGATGTATCCTTAGGAAGCATGAACTCTTAATTACAGCATTACCTCACCAATTACTCTATTGTTTCATAACATTTAGGGTGAGCCTACAGGGTCTTTTGCAGGTAGGTGCAAGTGCCTTCTACTTGTGCTGCTGGCTGGCTGCAATTCAGCTCTGAATCACGAACAATACAGCCACAGTTCACGCCTCCATCCCATGATTTCATCAGAGGCACCCATTCAGAATGATACACAAAGCCCTCTAAAGCTCTGCCCTCAGAGGTTTGTCATCATTTCTTGTCAAAACTGGGTTTCATAGCTTGAGTCCTGTGGTAACCGCAGCAACACAATTTCTGCAGCACAGTTCTGCTGAGTTCAGACAGAAAAAGACCCAGACCCAGACTGAGCGAATTTACCTCAATCACCAAAAGATTGTGTAGACATGACCTTGATACTGCTCCTTCCAGATTTGCTTCTTAGACCCATGAACGGTACTCATCACAACTTGTTCACAGAGGGGTAAGAGAGAAAAGGAGTGTGCCACTTCTTTGCATGGATTTAGTAGGGTTTATAAATTCCTTCCACCAGCTAGTTCAAAGTCCCCAGCTTTCCTGTAGTTTACCTTGTAATTTTGTTCTTTCTTTCATACAATCTCTTTTCCATGGAGCACTATGTGAAAAGGATGCTTTGGTACCCTCTGCATCTGCTAATGCACTTCTTCACGAACAACATTATAATTCTGTGGAATTTTAACCTCTTAAACTGTGGGGTAGGGAAGATAAGATGTAGAAACTTTTTTGCCTTTTCAATCCTTCTTAAGAAAGTGGAAACTGGAGCAATTCCTAAGGACTGAAAATTTCCGGTACAATTTCCCATTTGCTGTAAAAAGCTGACTAATAAGTCCATTGGCCTGAATGGTATAATTGCAGCTCATAGAGTGGAGGCATGTTGAGTGAAACTCTAAGTCACTCCAGGAGCTGGTATACTGGCAGAGATAAACTGAAGAAATAATGTCCATCCAAGAACTAGACTGGAGCCTTCTAGTAAATATTTTCTCTAATTGCATTCCAAAACAAAAATAGTTTTCCACCTCTTCATATGCCTTTGTAGGGAGCTGCAGTGAGGCTGTTCATACCCACAACAGTCACAAAGTTATTTATAGGAACCTCAACAAGATCATCCAGTCTTACTCTCACAATTACAAAGAACTATGATTTTAATAGGATGAACTGCCTGCAGGTACCTACATTTCTCTGTTGACTGCAGAGGGAGAGGGCTTGACTAGACACCTAAATTCCACAGAGCTAAAGCCAGGTGAGGTTAATGCTCTGATGACATTGAGGTGGAAATGAAAAGCATTAAATTTGAAGTAACAGTTCTTCTATGAGGTCTACAATGGGTAAACGGAATGAAAGCATAGAATAACGCTTCATATGCAAAGTATTCAAAAAAATCACAATCAATGTCTTTTATCTCTGCTTTCATGCATACTCCCAGTCTCTAAATGCTAAGTGGTAGCATGGGACTACTTACACTTCAAATATAAAGTGTATGCTCAGTTCCAGTGTGCACGACCAGCACTCCAGCACAGTTTCCGTTTTCAGCACATTTCCAGAGATGTGAACAGGTTGATGAAAACCCGTACCATAATGATCTGAAATCTAGCAGCATCAGGAACAAGTGAAATCCTGAGACTTTTTCTCAGGCCAGAAAAGTCAGAGTCAGAGCTCTAAATGTTCTATCCCACCTTACTGCAATTGGGATGAAATGGATGGACAAGGAGACACTTTCTTCCTTCTTTCTAAATAACTTTTGTGAAATAAGCTGGTGGTCTTAGTGTCCTAATCAAATGTCCAGCACCAGAAAAGTTGCCAAGATGACTGACAAAGTTCTTATGACATGGAGACTTCCTCCTTACCTACCATGTGACTGCAACACCTGCAAGACCGGTTTGATGCCGTTGGCTACAGAATTTAATACTTTCACCATTTTTGTACCATGTATGTGTGCATGTATGTATATTTTAATGTATAAACATGTCTCCCTCTGGCATCATTTACAGGCCCTAGAAATCCTTTCTGCTCTGCTGGTTTTGTTGTTTGTATACTATTGAACAACATCTTCACAGAAGCAAATCTCAGCATAAAAATAGCGTATTTAATGACTACCCAAAGGGACTTTGTATAACAAATGGATTCCAATATGATGTTAGTTGACTAAGCAGGCTTTGTATCTCTGAAAACTTCATATTGTCTTGAGCAGAAGAGAGATTTTTCTAAGATAGCGTTAACATGAGATTTTTTGTGAACATTGGTGTGTCTTTCAGGCTTGAAATACAGCAGTGATCTTACCACTGTTTATTTTGCCAGACAACTGGCGCAACCACATTGTCACTGACCCCACTGTGCTTGTGCAGACTTTTATATCGTAGCTAGGTGAGCTGGGAAAAATCCTTCACAGAGCTCTCATCCATCTCTTACTTTCAGCTTTTATTCCCAAAACTGAAATTGGTAATTTTTTTTTTTTGGACTTGAAATCACCAGTAGATCTTATCTCTGAGACAGAGTCTGTTGAAACTTTGTGTTTGCCAGTAGTTTCACTCCAAGAAACAAAAAGATCATTTCTGACTGCAGCAGATTAAAAATATATTACTGAGCTCAGGCATAGTATAGCTTGGGTGGAAAAACTCCAGTGACAATTGCAAGAGAAATTAAATAAGTACTTAATCATCCAGGCAGCCTCGCTGAGTTGCACTGATTTTTGATTAAGCAGAACAGACAGATAAACACAACTAACATTGTCCTACCAATCAGTTGCCTCTGCATGAAATCAGTGCTTCTATATTACACTGGAGTTAAAAGGCCCTTATCAAGAGAAAACTCTTATTTCATGAAAGACCTACTGTGCTTGTGGTATTCACAAAATTCTTGTAATTTAAATCATGGGCATTTTTCAGACATAGAAGGGTTGCTATTGTTTTTTTCCTCATAATTGCTCTTCCTGTTGCTTCTAATATAACATCCATCGTAAATACACTCAATGGGTCGATTTTGCTCACTTATAAAGTCCACTTAATCTTCCTAGCCTCCGTGAAAAGCTTTCTGGCTTGGTAATGATGCAGCAACATATTTTAAGAAAGAGTTTCAAGGAGAGAGTTTTTTTATTCTTTAAATATGGTTTTTCACAGGGTAAACATATTTCTCAATGACAGACTGCCCAATCCCTAAGCTTTATATTAATGTGCAAAGGACTTTGAAATTGTGCATAAAGGATGGCTGAATGTTAGTCCCAGAATTTGTGTGGATATGTGAAAGACTACAGGAGTTCCTTTTCCATTTCTGTGGAAAACTCCACAGAAGCTCAATTGCCAGGAGTCAATGGCCTCAAAGTTTTCAGAGTCCATCAAGGCTTTTTTCCTTTCTATATTTTTCAGGAAGAATAAATATCTCATTTCCATATGTCACAGATGCACGTAAGGTGACCTGCAACATTGTGAAAACCACTTCCCTGTATTTTGAAAACCCACAAAAACACATTTCACGTAGTTGCAGAATCTCAGCTGCACTATAAAAAGTAATTTTTTTGCCACATACCTTTTTTTTGTTGGTGGGACAAATGTAGAAATTGTCAATAACAGTGGCAATCCCAGGCTGTAGATTCAACTTTGTGTATAACGTCCCAAAATCTGAGGACCTGAAAGAAATCAAACACCTGTAAGTGCTCTCTTCTAAAGGCTTCAGCATTGAAACTCTGCAAAATAACCCCACTTTGTAGCACTAACTATCCATTTTCAGTGCTCTTCTGCCATCCTTTTGCTCCTTTCAGTGCTCATTAGCTACTAAAAGAAACCTGCCACTGTTAAAAATATTTTCCTAGGTTTGAAAAAACATGGCTAGTTCTGTCTGTATTTTGCAGTTCCGTGTTCGTTCCCCTACAACCACCCACAAGGTGAAAAAAGAGCTAAGCAGAAAGGCTCATCAGCAAGTACTGACAGCACCTCCTTGGCTATGCAGAAAAAGAAAAGCCAACTTCAGATACTGGTGTTGCGTAAGAGAACAATTTGGCCTGTGATCTGGAAGACTCACAGTGGACCTCTACCAGAATTTGTGCTTGATAAAGGTATACATCCCCTCCTCTAGCTCTTTTCCAGAGGATCACTAAATTTTGAATGAATAAAAACAAAGCCAGTACCTGGCCATCGGTATGTCTTACACTCAAAGATATTAATAGTTCATATGTGGGCACTCTACAGAAATGGTTTCGTATTCCTGAAAAACATACAGTGAAAAATGGCATCTGTGCTACACACCTGTGTCTGCAATGTCTAGTATAAAAAGAATGCACAAGTAAAATGTTAGTATAGAAAAATGTTGGTTAGTGAAACTCAAAGCAAGTCACATCCAAAATTAAATCATTTCGGATGCAGCCTCATTTGTTCTATATAGAATCAAATTGCACCATATGGTCTCTCGTATTTACAGTTTTTCCTTTCTCATTTGGAAGGCAACCCAGACATATCTAAGGCACCTGTCCCTTCGTCACCAAGGAGCCCTCCCTAGGACAGACGGTTGGTGGGAGGACTTCCACTCTATATGCCCTTTTCTTTGCTGAAATAACAATCTTCATTAAGAAACGGAGCTGAAGGTGCCCTGCCCAGTACCTCCGCATTATTCAAAGAATTGGGAACACGCAGCAGCTCTCATGTCCAATAGAACCAGGATGAGACCTGTGTCCATCCCAGTGTGACACTGATGACTGCCCATGCAGTGATTTCTGCCCTCTAGCCCCATGTCAATTGCTCCCTGGTGGGGTCTGCTGTCTCATACTCCTCACCCAGAGGAGTCATTGCTGAAATTCATAGGAATAACTGAGTAGAGCATGAGAGAAAAGTGAGAAACCAAATCCTTGTCTGACTGTGTACATCTTGACAGGTGGCCCACAGCCTGAGGTCCCCTCCAAGTCACCTGAGGCAGAATGGTCCCCGAGGGACTGGTGCCCGCAGGAGGCTGCCATGAGCACTGTGTGCCCACCCATGTCCCAGACCTGCTGGGGATGTCGCATAATACAGAGAGCATCCGGTATGAAGCCAGAGTTAGCTACTTTGCAGTCACACATCCAGTTTGCCACCTGATATGAGAACTTTCAGGTGTGGTCATGGAGCTGCTTTCCATGTCTTTGGCATCACCAAGCATATCGGGCACAGAACTATGTGCCTGGATGAGGCCCTAAGGGACACCAAGTAAAGAAGGGTTCATATTTACTTTCCTTTTTTTCCCCCTCTACCAGTCAAAAAAGGACTGGGAATAAGCCTATGACACACAGACCATACTCACAGCCTAACGTTGAGAGTTTATCTATTTTATAGTGGCATCTGAATGGATTTGATCTGGTTTTTTTCCCCCCATAATGTTGCTTTGCCTGCAGATACACAGCAATGCATTACAGACATTAATGGAATCACAGCAATTCAGTTTTGACAAATACTTACGCAGAAATCAAATACATACAGTTGCACTGCACCGGGTATTCGGCACCAAGCTAATTAAAATTCTAAGGGCAATAGCATGGACATTGCTAAACCTAATTTGCCGGAGGTGTTTGACAGAAAAGAAATTAAAGCAAAGACTAAAATACTGACTTCAGCCAGATGTACTGAAGTCATGCAGAACAAGTGTGTATGACAGAAACAGAACCTAGTCTATTCTCTTTGAGGAAAGAATATCAGGTCAGTGGCTTGCCCAGTAATAACATCCTGAAATAATTCTCTGAACCTTAAAGATGATCCAATTTACTTTGAAGAGGCAGTTCCAGGATTAATACAATGGGACCACTGGAGAGTGACACCGCAGGAGGGACGGTGGCGGCAACTGTATCAAGGTATGAAAAGAGCACAGGGAGGAAGCCCAAAGAGGATAAGCCATTCCAAAGATAAAAAGTTCCAGTCTAAAACTTCCTGTTCTAATTTTCATGACTTACAAAAAGTACTACTAGAAAAGAATAAAGTTGTAACAAAAAGAGTACACTAGGATAACTGAGGTATTTCCAGACGAAGGTAGAAAAACTATGTGGTCAAAAATCTTTTATTTTTCTGGTACAAATTAGCTATCTCAAAGGGAAAAAAATACTGAAATTCCAAACCTGAGAAAACAGGCTAATGCATACCCATAAAGGTGTACCATGCCCAAGCAGGAAGACCTAGACTTGTCAAAGATCTGTGAATCTACAGAGAAATTTATTGAGACCCCTGAATCTTTTTTACTATAACCCAGCCTTGAGGGAGCCCAGGAATGTCAGCCACTCTTTGAGACATTTACATACAAGAGGACATAGTTCAAGGACATCATTCAAGGGAAGCACTGTCCAAAGCAGTTGGGTCTCCAAATTTGCTATAATCAGAGAAAGCAGGTCACCACAACTGTTTTCATTTGAGCTATAAGTTCCAAATCACTGACTCTGCATATATAAGGAATATTTTGTTTCTTAGCGCAGTAGAACTCAGTGGAGGCCTCATAGGCAACACCTTTTTCAGTATTCACGTGATGGGCCATTCAAGACAGGTAGAATGATGTGATTACTCATTCACTGATGCAGACATCACACACCCTGTTTTTGACAGGGCTTACGCTGGGTAATAGCTTCTTTGAAAGTGTGTACATCTGCTGAAATACGTGCTGTTCTTTTTTTTTTCCTTTCAGGAAAAATCACTTGTCACTGTAACAACGGCATGTTGAAATAACAATCATAAAAATCAAAAAATTATACTACAGAAAGGACAAAATCATGTCATTTTAGCTTGTTTTAATACTGTGAGCTCAAACAATAGTTGGGAAAACTTCCAAGTGATACAGAAGTGCACCCTGGTGAAACAAAACTTTCAAAGCCCCTAAACTCTGAGGAAATTTCAGTCTTGTCCTTAAAAATGTAGCTTTTTTTATATGTGAGCTAAAATAAATCTATGCTTAACATAATTTGGAACTGTACCCAAATGCTGAGTCGGGACATCTTCCAACAGAAATATTGAGAAAGAAAAAAATTAACAGATACCAAAAGAGACACGAACAAAATGTTTGCCTGTCTAAACTTCACTATCATTATACAGTTCTCCACTGATGACTCACACCTATGATACAGTATTGCTCATTGTTAGTTGTCTTTCCAGATGATATTTACAAATATATATTAAAATACATACGTAAGAAATATTAAAATGTATATACTAAGATATTAATGAAAATTTTTAGAGAGATCAGAATTGCATTCCCAAGCCAAATTTAATACTCAAAGAAAATGTCAACTGCAAATACTTCCTTCCCTGTTTTCTTTTATTTTTAATAAATTGAAGAGACATATTGGAAAGAGAATGTTTGGAACACTTTGCACACATGTTCATCAGATTTCCTCTACCTTTTCTTCCTGAAGAATATCTCAAGCTCCATTCTAGCCAAATGAGCCATACTGCACAAGTCCTATTAACTTAAATTCCTAGAAGACAACAATGAAGAGATTTCAAATGACTCATGGATGCTTAACTAACGAAACAAAAAACAAGTCTTTGGAAAAAACATACAAAAAGATCTGCTGGGTTAGATTATTGCCAAGTTGTTGAAAAAAAAAATAAAGGTTCATTTGAGATGCACACTACAGAATCAAGGAAGAGTGGATCTGTGCACAACACTCACTGGACTTCTTCCCACTTAATTTTCTCTAGACTATTACAAATGTCATCTTCTCACCTTCCCCTCCTTTTGGTCAGAAGAACAATTCAGTATTTATACTGTAGCCTTTAAAGTACATGAGAAATTAATTCAGGTTCTTCCTCTATCACAGATTTATGTCTAACACCAGAATTTCCTTTGTGTTCTGGTCTCTTACCTGAAAAAGAGACCACACTGTCTCCTATACCTCAAATGTCTGTAAGGAAAATAGAGATCTATAGGACAGTAGAGTAATGAAGAACTGGCTGATGGAGTAACTAAGCCAGATACATCAGAAGTTCCAACAACAAATGCCAGGACAAACCTACTGAAAGGGAAGTAACCAGAGCAATATCATTAAAAGTGGTACACTAATGTAATTTCTTTACTTAAACAGCAGAGAAGACTTCAAGGGCTCTTACACATACAATGTGGAAATTGCAGACACATTGGTTAGACTCATAAAATCTTTCTAAACAGTAACAAAAAACCTCCAAAATCTCAAAGCCTTTCTTCAGAGTAGAAACACATTGTGACGCCAGGTTCCAATAGCTGACTCATGTATCGAGGAATTCGTGCAGATTAAAGTTTCTGCAGAGGAAGAGTATGACTCCTGGCAATCCAAATTAACAGATTACTCATCAGCTATCAGCTCTGCTGGAGTACTTGCTGAAAATACCTCTCTCTCTGCTTTCTAGCAAAGTTGAACCTTTTTGAAGTTACATATTTTTCCTCTCAAAAACCAAAATATAGAAATGTTTGTTCCTTAATCCAGTTTTACACTAAAGAATCAATGGTGTGGGCAAGGCCTAACAGATAAACAGTTTAGCAGCTTCACATTTATGCAATATAGAGTTTACCTTTTTTTCCAAAAGCGCTACAAAGATGATTTTATCCTTTTTTTTACTTACCAATTCATTACTGATAACATTTATTGATAACATATGCTGATAACAGATATTTTTAAGAACTGTGGATTATCACAACAGCTTTTTTAGCTGAAGTGACCTGCTCTGTAATGCTCTGAAGAGTACAGAACATGGTTCAACTCTGCATTTATACAGTTACATAGATTCCTTCCCATTTTTACAGGTATTATGTGCATATGAAGAGCCCTGCAGTCTTGGTCACCACATAGAAGCACAATAAAGGAGAGGTGCCCCTTCATAGTGGCTTTTTAGCGACCTGTAAATATATATTTTAATTGTAAGATAATAATAACAATAAATATAATAATAAAAAATTCCACAAACCAAAACACTGAACAGCCACATTCATATGGGGTGAGAACTCAAGGAGGATAAAATGTCACGACTTCTAGAACTGGACTTTTATTCCATGCGTTAAATATACCTGATGCAACTGGCTGCACTGAGAAGGAAAAACAGTCCTCTGCAGCTGATAATAAAAGCAAGGATTACTCTGCCAGGTGACTTTCAGGAGTCAGATCCTGCCTCGGGAACTATGGTTACTAACTTCACAGTGAGGAATAGGACATGGCCTTATTTTGCAACGTACTATAAATCATAGAAGACAAATGCTGAACGATGCTACATGTTGGCTTCTCCCCTGAGGGTGTGACAGCCCACTTCCCTGATGCCACATGGTACCTGGGCTGACTGTGCCCCATACTAGCATGCCAGGCTACAACTCCTATCGTGATGTTGCAATTACCTTTGCAGAAAGTGTTTCAAAGCCCACGTTTTCCAGAAACCACCCAGTCTCAGAGCTGCCCAGACACAAAGCATCACACAGTACAGGAACCATTCATGTTTTCTTATGAGGGAACGTGGAAAGTGACAAACAGAGCTCTGTGTATGGAGGGAAGTGTTACCTGGTCCAGAAATTCAACCTATATAATATGTATTTTTGTACTGTATCATGTTTTCCCTTACTGGTATCTTCTGTCATGCATATATCATGTACTGCTTTTGGTTATTTACTTCATCTGTACAATATACAGACACACACTTAAACTCCAATAGTCAGCAGTGCTGTGTCTTTTGTATATACCACATATCTTCCAGTGCTGTTCCTGCTCTCCATAGTCTCACTGTACACTATCAGTTATCTTTTGCAGCCCTTCATTAGTCCTTCAGTGCACCACAAACATCCTGCTCATTAGCCTATAATCGTGCTGCTTATCAGTGGCATTTTCAAGGTCCTCATTACTTTGCTGCACAGCTCCAATAATTAGAATTTATATTTTACAGGCCCGCAAAGCATCGCATTAGCTTCTATTAGATGTAGCCATCACCTTTTCTCCCAGAAACTGTTAGTTTAGGTAGGACACCCACCCTGAAACCACTGCCTTGGTGCATTAATTCCTCCACCAGCACAGCACTGGCTGATGGCACGTCTCGGAAGGTAGTGCCTGCAGCCACGCTTGCAGTACACAGATACACGTGATTAATCCGTTCAACCATGAAACAAGCGGTGTCACAGTGTCAAAGCAGACAAGACACTGCCAGAAATACAAGGTTATGTCTTACTTTTGTAGAAAGTAGAAGTTCTTTGTTATTTCTTCCTTCTTAGCTTTGCACCCCCAGCGGAGCTGGGGCAGGCTGTGGAGCCCGCAGCCCTTGGGGTGCAGTTGCCAGACACAGCCCAGCCTGGGGGCACCTGAGAAATTCCCCACCATCGTTCTACTGCAGCCATTTGCTCCTGTTAAAAACAAAATGACTAAAATGACTCATGTTCAAATTAATGGTTTTGAAGACTTCCTTTTAACCTAGATCATTTGAGTAATCCTGTTTACAACTCAGTCCCACAAACAGTTGCCGTGGCCTAAATAAGTGAGCAGAAAACAAGACTTTAACAGTGGAAAATAGGGAA
>NW_010118308.1:0-13545 GCF_000699245.1 Pterocles gutturalis | reverse complement strand
AAGATAAATTTCTTACTGCACATTCTTCACTGAATTGAACGTATCATGTAACTAACCCTCAGTGTGCAAGCATTTATCCTAAGAAACAGTCCTGTGTAAATGATGTTTCAGCAGCTGCAAATCCAGCACTGCCTTAGTAGGTCTCAGCAAGGAACGGAGTATATCATGGAGTGTTTGAGGAGTTTGCCACCAAGAGACAGCTCTGGTATATTAGAAACATAAATAAAATACCAGAACTGATAACCCACACAGTAGTACAAAAAATATAAATATTAATTTAGGGGGTTTTGTGTCATAAAAATGCTAGCTGGATTAGAGTATAGGAAGAAATTTACAGTTAGGTGTATATTTTTTAATAAAATGGCTTTCCTTCACAACCTCAATTTATTAAACTACTGTGTTGGGAAAAAAAACAGTGGCTTCACTTAACCATTTAATTACTACCTACAAAAGAAATTAATACTTCACTTCCAATATCGTGTTAGCTTCCTTCCACCAATTTGAACAAACACCTTCTAAAAAAGTGTGTTTGTTAAAAATTTAGGGGAAAAAAAAAGAAAAAAAAAAAGCCTTTCGTGCTAAAATCCAAAATTATGCTTACTAACTAGACTGCCAAAAGTGGAAACATCCGTATATGACTTCCAGTACGATTCCTCTTTCGTGAGTGCTACAACTGGAAATTTCTCATTTCACATACTTGTGTTCTTTGGGGAAAGGGAATGGTTTAAGAACATTTTCTTGAGGTTTGTAAGGAGCACTAAAATTCTCCAACACGGAAAAATGCTAGGTATTTCCCACAGCTCAGGCTTTTTATTTAAACCACTACACACAGCTGAAATATTTCTGAAACAACTTTATTCTCAGTCAGGCAGCTCCTTGGAAGGAAGAAGGATGTGGGGATCTATGAGAAGAGAATTTGGCCTTGTGCTTTCTGACCAGAACAGCAAGTTTTTCTTGTAATCACTGGATAGATCCAGCTGCAACAAGAACATTTATGAAATTAAAAAAAAAAAAAAAACCTGATAATAATTTAATAAATTATATGTGCACATTCACATGTGATTATGTATTCCTCTAGTAATGGCCTCTGCCAACTATAATAGTCAGCTACCTACTCTTCAGTAAGTGTAACTCTTCTTTAACTCTATTTGTAGAAGCTTTTTCTTTTGCTGCTGAAGTGCTAACCTCAACTTTATGATTGCTCTGGGGGCGGTGGGAGGGGGAGTGAATTATACAGCCAGGTTGTAGCACTTTATAAAAAAGGTAAATGAAGTAAATGTTTTGTCAGTAATTTGATTGTGGTACTCTGCACCTGAAGCCAAATGTTTGGCAGAACTATGGGAGTAACTGGACATTTTTATAAATAATGAAAATATCCCCAAACAGTAAGTACAGATAAATAGACTTTGGAAGGTATCAAGCTGAGCATATTAGAGACCTAACAACTGCCCCATGGTTGCCTGTTGTGGGTTTACTGGCATGCTTCTCCAAAACTGCTAGTACACATCACTGATGGAGGCTGGGCGGTGCCCAGATGGAGCACCAATTCATGAAGTATACCAGTTCCCATGTCCTCAGTGTCAAAGGAGTGATTATTCTAAGTTATTACAATTGCATTGGGAACAAAGCCTTTGCAAGGAATTTTAAGGCTTCATTTTGAATTCCTCTCCTGCAACAGAACTTCATTGTCTGTGTCAAAAACACCACCTGCCTTACCCGTATCTGCCTATGAACAAGGTTGCCATGATGTGTCTGAAATCGTGAAAACTTGGACAGTTAAATAAGATTAAGTTTTCTTAACATCCTTTAAAATCTCCATGTGTCTGTGCCACCTGAACTGTCAGTCTGCAGAACACAGTGGGAAAGCCTGCAGTTAATGACTGGAGGAAGCACACCTGAGGATGACTGGGGAAATTCAGATGCTCACAACCACTTCAGCAGGATTTGTTTCTGTTACTTGCTAATGACCCTAGTCGTAATCTCCTAATAGCCTTCCACAATTGCCAAAGCTTTTTTTTTAAATTTATTTTGTTTAGAGCTTTCAGCAGCCAAATTTCCGTGGCAGTCATTCTCCTGTAACTGCAGTGACACCTGGGGAGGGCTGAGCCCATCGGCCGTAGTTTGGCCTGCTGTTGAACTTGGCAAGCCAGCAGCACATAAAGCCCCAGCAGATGTTTCTGCTGCTTTTACAGAGGCTCTCCCAAACCCTTGTCCAGACATAAATCCAAAACAGATCCAGAAAAGAGACAAACAGTGCCACCATCATGGCTCTTAAAATCAGAAGGCAGAACCAGCCTTTTCTGCAGGACTCTGAGTGAGCATTAGCAGCAGAAGGTGCCATGAAGTGTTGCCATAAATTATGCAGACAGATTACAAGGGCCAGCCACAGCCAGTGCAGCACATTTTGCATTGCGTCACAGTTTGCTAGGAAACAGAATCCTAAGACAAATACAGACATTTACATAGGAGTTTCCAAACCAAGATCACACTTCATAGCAACAAGTACAGGAAGCAGGCAGTTTCAGGGCCATTAACACTTTCACATGGTTCTACGGTGCTTCCATGCCATGGAAATTAATGTTCTAAAAATAAAACAGTAAGGAGAAGATCCTTGACAGGAGAAGTCTTCTGAATACATGCCCTGCTAGATGTATTTTGTAAAAAGAAAGTCGCAGAAGAGTGTGTTCACAGAGGACACTGTGCTTTATAGGAGAGAGGGATGATATATACCAGGGTGACACGCTAATACATTCGTTCACTTGATGGTGACTAACTGCCTTTAGCAGAAGCTTGGTCCACTATAAATTGTTGCCATATACTTTCAAATGCAAGTGAAAACAACCCCCACAGAATAAGATTAGTTCTCTACATTCAAAATAACACAAAGCACTCAAGGAGCTGAAAATTTCAATCACATTCTTGTCTGGCATTAAGGGAGACAAGGAGGAGAAAAGAAGTGACCCAGCTTCTGAAGAGGGGGAGTTATTTTTGTAGGAGTGAAGATTATTACATGTTTTCTTGCTTCCCCTAGCTTCTACCATTCAAGCTCAGATGGAGCTGCCAGCAGAGGATACAGGTCTCGCAGAGGTTGGGACAGCAGGAGATGGGCTCCTTCACTGCAGGAGCTCTGTGGTGGTGGAGGATCTGGGTCACCAAGTGAAGAGATGCAGGTGGAGGTCAGCAGACTTCACAGCATCTGAGATGACAGGAAGGAGATCCGTGAGATCCCTTCTGAGACACTGCAGCTACAAGAGCCTGAATCCTCCCATGAGGGCAAAGGCTGTAAGCTGGTGACTCCTGGCAGCAAGAGGAAAGCTTCTGCTCCATTTACAGATCTGCAGCTACAGAATAGCTTTGGTGCCCTGGAAGCACATGAGGGGCTGGGAGAGTGTCCAGCAAAGCACTGAGCTGGCTGAGGCAGAGCCACGCAGCAGTGCCAGGAGGAAGTGTCCAGTGATAGTAGCTGAAGACTCCTGTCATCTGCTGAACTGATCCACTCCCTAGGAAGGTTTGCTGCTTGTTGGGGCCTTGGATCCTGGATGTGGAAGACAGAGTGACAAGGTTTTTCTGTCCCTTAGATTATTAACCCCTGTTGCTCTTCTTCATGGACATCCACAGGGGTGAGACCCAGGGGAGACCTGGACTGTACCAACCATGACTACATGGCTCTGGGGCCAAAGGCCAAGGAGGGCCCAGGCTGTTTTCTCCTCGATCCTGGTAGTGTGGGGAAAGAGCTTGAGGATGTGTAGAAGAATCCTGTAGGTTGAAGCCTGGTTTTGCCCTTGGTGTTGACCACAGGATCCTCCTTGGTGATCAAGGACGTCCTGACAAAGTGGGGCAAAAGCATCTTTGCCAAAAGGCTGGCCAGTCTAGTAAGAAGAGCTTTAAACAACAAATGACAAGGGAGAGACATCAATATTCACAATCAAGTGAGGAAGTGGTGGACAAAAGGTGCAGAGTGATATGGACAAGAGAGACCTCATAACCAACAGGGGTGGGCAGGAGTGGGCTCGGTCCAAGTGTGTGCCCACAGATAAGGAAGTACACACCAGACAGCATGATGGGCGAAGCTCTCACCCTTTTCCTGGGAAAACAGCATGACTAGGTGCCCACCTGAAGTGTCTGTACGCTAATGTGCACAGCTTGATGAACAAAGAGGAGGAATTTGAGGTCTGCACGCAGTTGCAAGGCTATGATCTCACTTGGGATTACAACCCTAGAATTCAGGAGAGCAGGCTTCAGCCTATTCAGGGATCTGCTTGAAAAAATTCCATGGCCTATGGGACCAAAAGGTGCTTCCAGGAGAGCTGTTTGATTTTCATGGATAACCTCTTCCACACTCAAGAACAGTCCAGTCTGATTAGCAGGAAGTCAAGGAAGAGTGGCAGGAGGCCTGCATGGATGAGCAAGATGCTCGTGACAACATTCAGACATAAAAAGGAAGCATACAAAAGGAAGACTAGAGAAAATGGAGCAGCAAACTTCATGACAAAGGACATGGCAAAGGTCAAGGTACTCAATACCTTCTTTGTCTGTCTTTACTAGTAACACTTGCCTTCAGCAAGACCAGGCCCCTGAAACCAGTAGGAAGGCCTTGAGCAAGAAAACCATAACTTCCTTGGAGGAGCATGAGGTTAGGGAACATTTAAAAAAACATGTCCATGGGCCCTGGTGAGATGCATCCATCAGTGCTTATGGAGCTGATTGATATCACTGCAAGGCCACTCTTGATTATACTTGAAAGGCCACAGTGACTGGGTGAAGTTCCTGAGGGCAAATCTCACTCTTGTTTTCAAGAAGGAGGATCTAGAGAACTAAAGTTTTGTCAGCCTCTCCCTCATTGCTGGGAAGGTGATGGACCAAATACTTCTGGAAGCCATTTCTGTATATATGAGCAGCAAGATGACTGAGAGTAGACAACAGGGTTTTATGAACCTAATGATGTACCCCAGTGGTTAATACTGGCACCAATACTGTTGACCATTTTCATTAATGACCTGGATGGTGTGAGCAAGTTGGAAGATTATACAGAACCATGAGAAGTGGCTGATACATCAGTAATACATCTTGTGGAGATACGGGAAAACAGGAATCTCATGAAGCTCAACAAAGGCCTGCTCCTGGAGAAGAATAACCCCATGCACCAGTACATGCTGGAGGCCAACAGGCTGGAAAGAAGCTTTGCAGAAAAGGACACAGGGGTCCTGGTCTACATCAAGTTGAACATAAGCCAGCAATGTGCCCTTGCAGCAAAGAAGGCCCATTGTCTCTCGGGCTGCAACATGAAGAACATTGCCAGCAGACCAAGGGAGGTGACCTTCCCATTCAGCTGGTGAGACACTTTTGCAGTACTGTGGATCCTCAGTTCAAGAAAGATGTGGACATATTGGAGTGAGCCCAGCAAAGGGACACAAAAATCATTAAGAGACTAGAACATGTACCACAGAGGGCAAGGCTCAGAGAGCTGGGACTGTTCAGCTTAGAGAAGAGAAGTCTCAGGGGAACCTTACAAATACCAGATGGGAGGGAGTACAGATGGAGCCAGACTCTTCTTGTCAGTGCCCAGTGAAAGGACAAGAGGCAATAGGCACAAATGGAAATACACTGAACTCTATTTAAACATAAGAAATAATCTTTTAACTGTGAGGGTGGTTGAACACTGGAACAGGATGCCGAGAGAGGTTGTGGAATCTCCGTCCTTGGAGATACTCGAACTCAACTGGACAAGGTCTGGAGCACCATGCTCTGAGCAGGGAAGCTAGACCCAATGATGTCAAGTTCCCTTCCAACCGCAATGCGTTTGTGATTCTGAACTTCCTCAAAATTACATAACATGATTTGTCTTTGCTGAAACAATTTGCGACAAAAACAATTTTCTGTAGGCAACCAACACAGTTACAGTATTACCAAGTCACAAAAGGAACTTATCTGAGTATTTTATAGGAAATCCACAATGTCACATAAAGTCTTGACCATACTAAAAACAAAAGCTTTGTCATTTTGTTTAGTCTTTAAGTTCAGTGGAATCAGAACTTTGCCTGGAGTCTGCTTATGCCAAAGAAGTGCCCAACTGTGCAGTGTTGGCTAAGCCAACAAAAGATACCCTCACATTTACTGCTAAGCAAAGTACCTACAATACAGGGCCTGCACAATCTTTGAAATTATAGTCCTATCCCAATTGTTACATTTGCAGTTTGAAAGGTGGCACAGAAGCATTTTATCTACATTTCTTCTTGCAGTCATATAACTAAGTCTTATTCAACTGCCCAAACCAGTCAAGTTTACATGAAAAAAAGTATGTGGCTTTGCCCAATGAAAGCTTTATTTTTTTCTTTTCTACTGTTGTTGATTCCACTCAAAACCACCGCTTTAGGGATTTTAACCTATGAAAGCTTTGGCAAACCTTTTGGTGTATGTGGTCATGCCCCAGGTTCATAGTGAAAGTTCAGCACAACACCACTACTCTACAAATAAACATACAGATCCCAACTGCTAGCCACTGGTCCCACCAGGCATAATTTATTAAGTACCTTTTACACATGACTTGGAAACCAGCTTGATCTTACATCAACAAAATGAAACCAACGTGCCAGTGTTTGGGGAGAGACTAAGACACATTTACTGTTCTTACTTTCAAATCACATCCACTCCAAAGCGGTATTTTTCAAATAAATCAAGACTCCAGCTATCATTGGAGAAAGCAAAAGGAGGGTGGCTAAGGAAATATCACTCAATGCAATGTCTATTGTCCCACATTTTTGGATAATCCCACAGGACACAGCAGACTGCAGTCTTCTCTTCTTCACTCAGCCTTGTATAGTAAAGTAAGTTTACATGTAAATGTATCTTGTGTTCAGACTGGAGAAGATTTGAACTCCAGATATGAACTGACTTTTGTTTTCTTTTTACTCAGGAAAACTCTCATTATCATCATGAGAGAATGACCAAGTGAAAAAGCCTCAAAATATATCTTAAAGACACATGTAATATCTAGACCATTGAATGCATCTGAAATCCTTCCACACGCAGGCATTTTATGTTTTCTCTAATTTTTAATATCCTGTGCTAATAAAATTTAGAGATCTGAGTCATAATTTTGTTGTTCCTACACATTTATGTAGTAGATAAAGGGAATTCCTTCTTCTAGAGCCATCTATCTGAATTTAGACCATGTCCTACTATTAAACTAGTAGACTGGCTGTATTTAACATTACCACTGATTAACCTGTCTGTAACATCTAAACCTGCAGAATAAATGCCACAGAAGATTTAAGGAAATGAAACACAGCAGCAGAACAGGGCAGCCTAAAAAGTTCCAAAAACTTTCAGCAGAGAGTTAGAGGAAAATGCCATAGCTTCTGAGCTGTGTATTTGCTGAATGCATTGACAGTGAAGCATGCATACTCATACAAAAGAGTATTTAATAACCGAAATAAAATTGGTTGAAACGTCTGTAAATTATCATCCTTGGGTTATCAATACTAAAACCTGGTAATTCTTACGTGAAATTTAACCATCTTGCTTTAGTTACTTTAATGTATCTTGTTCAGAAAGTTTTGGCATAACAGAATTTCTCAATTTCTGAATTTCAGAAGTTTTAAGCTGCAGAAGAGGTTCTTCTACAGGAGACTACCATGTTTCCAGACCATATTTAATAGCTGTTATTCATTACCTACTAGTCCAAGGATACTAAAATGGATGTCACACCCATATATTTTCCAAGATGCTATTTTGTCATGTTCTGATCTCTTTTCTTTATTAAGAAGTTGATAGTAAAACTGATTGATGGGTAGTCTTATTGTACCAGGAGGATTTGTCATTCAACTCTTTGACCTTGTCTTCACACTAACATTTGAGTGTCTTTGAAATCTGTTTACTTCAGAATTTACAAGAGTATTAATGACAGGATGTCAGCACTTCTCAGGTTTGAAAAGATCTAATAATAGTAAATGAGTTTGGACAGTAGGGTCATCTGTAATGTACTTTAAGAAAGAGAGAGAAATTGCATTTTCCACCTTATGATTAAAGGCAAGTAAAACAATTCTTAAACCACTTTTCATTCTTTGGTTGTTTTCTAATGGAAGAACATTATTTTTTGAGGCCAACATAGAATGCATTATGTGAGAACAAGAAAAAAGCTATATTGTCAAATAAAGGACTTAATTTGACAGATGCAACACCCTTTCCAAAAACAGCGACAGAACCTAAAAAGCTTCGTCACTTCTTATCAAGAAAGCTTCGGGCAAGTTTGAGAAGCAGCCTACATGACTTAAAGCTTGTTTACTCTTTCATCATTACATACAATGTATAAAAAAGGCCTGTTTGTCCCTGTGTCACTAACATGGGTCCTGCACTACTGCACTTCAGATTCATTAAAATGAGACATCTAGATATAAGATGTCTTCCTCCATTTAGATGGAGGAAGGAAGTATTTTCTGATGGTAATACTTTCCTTCTTTAATGAGCAATATTACATAAAAAATTACATACAGCAATAATTTTGTATTGTGTTTGCTAAAGACCCTTTGCTTTGCTGCATAACTGTCTCAGGAGGAAAAGCGATCTTTTGTTCCAGCTCCTTCCAATATAGTTGCATTCTCTTTATTTACCTTCTCACAATTTCATCTATTCTTCAGCAAGAGATTAGTAAGAATAATACAAAATATGATAATCAGATGACCCATCAAATCCCAGAGAAATTGTCCTCCAACATTAGTGCTGTGTCTTCAGGAACTGACTAATCTAGCAGAACAACAAGCAGTCACGTCACACCTGTATTTGCACTGGCCACAATATGGCCTATTCGGCAGCTATGTGTGGACAGCATTTTGATTAACACGTAAAGCTTCCGTTGCTTTGGGGTTTTTTTTGTTTTTTTTTTTTTTTGTGATAGCTTTTGGATCTCAGATTCTTCCAACATTCACATGTATTACATAGACAAATAAATGGGCATTCAATACAGTTAAGCTTCAGATTTCTCAAATTTCCTCAAATATTACAAGAGGTCAGAAAAACTTTTGGTTTTGCCTCAATAAAGCAAAACAGAAGTTGATACCTCTTGCCTCTAAATACTGAAGCATGTAAAAGTGAAGGATATTACCATATGATCAAAGGAAGCTGTAAATTATTATAAAAAGAAGTAAAATAAGAAGTAGCTTTGAGTCACTTATTCTGCTAAGAATGTGAATTATAAGTAAGGGATAGTAGGTGATGGATTGATAAGAAATTTCAAGTGATTCCAAACCATTAAGTTATTCACACTGATATTCAAAATGTAATTACTTTCAAACCACATGATAGACCTGGATTAATGGAACAAATACTTTATGAGCAAATCATGAGTCATGCCTACTTACTATTATCAGGTTCTGGTTACTTATCATTTCAGCTCTGTGGCTTTACTAAATAACAACAACAATAATAATAAATAACACCACATTCAGACTCTCAGATTTTTACAGACATACTGTCAAGTGTAAGACGAAAGAAAAGAACAACATTTATGTCATATTTTCAATGGACTATCTTAAAGAAAATACAGCTTGGGTTATGCATACTGTCGGTAGATTTTCAGGCTTCAGTTTTATGCTTTCCAGTTGCCTCCTCAGATCTTTAGGTACAGATTTCAGAGAAAAAAATAACTTGTCTTTGTTAATAAATGTGTCAAATGGCATAGAAAAATGTGGGAGGGAATTAGTTCCGCTGTTCCCCCATCCCTCAACCAGCAGATACACAAAGGCAGAGGTATAACAAAACAGGAATGGGGCAGGGTCATCCATGCTGTGAAGCTGTAGTGAATAAATAATACTGTCAGATAGATGATAACTACAGATTTATGTGATTTCATCGTTGGAAAATCTAAGGTCCTACATTTGAAAAGACGATCTGCTATCCTCTGTTCCTCTGTTGCCCACTCTGTCTCTACTTGTTACTTCCTGTAAGCCTCTCACCCCCGGCTTACAAGTCCATGAGCAGCAGAGCAAAATTTGCCTTTGGAGATGGCTGACCTTTAGTAATTGCATTTCAAACTAATACCACAGCACCAATTGCACATCCAATCTTTCTTTTATGCCTATCTTTTCTCTGCCTTCCCCATCAGAATAGCATTGGTTTTGGCTACTTTTTCTTCCCATTTCCTTCTTATCTTTTGGCAGAGATTACACTGGACTCTGTGTGTAGCATCAGCAAGGAGCAGGAAATGCATTATTCCTTATTTTGAAAGCTGGACATCCTAGGCACAGATTTCATCTAAATTACAGGTAGAGCATCACTAACATTACTGATAGAAATGTTGGGCATCCTTGGCACACAGACAAGAAGGCCTATTTGTATTTGCTTTGGAATTTTCTGTTATGATATCTTTTAGCATTTCAGTGCTCGGTGTCAATTTACTGCCCCATATCAGAGAAGAGAAAAAAAAAGCCTTAAATATCAGGTATGCTGTCTGCAGGCAACTGGTTCCAACAATTTTGGATAAGTGGACCTCTGTCAGAATATTTCAAATATCAATATACTTTAGCTTCGAGTTGAAAACAACACACCTGCAATGTCATTCCACAGCTCAGCTGTAAGCCATTGGCCCATGAACTTGCAAACCACCAGTGGTCCATACCCAATAGGCAGCTTACAGGTATCTCTAACAGCTATCGCCAACTACCGAACAATTTTGAGATCCTGCCATCAATTCTGGAGGGAAAAACAGGACAGATGGATGGAAAAGTGTTCATCTAAGCCTACAGTAGTCTGCTTATTTAACTGCATCATCTCCATGTACTTACTCTGGGTTTAACCTGTCCTCTCTGAATTCACTTGCCACCCTCACATCCTTTGTTTCCATAATGGTATAATAGAGAAAAGGTGAAGCTCTGAGAATGGTGAGACAAATAGCATTTCCTGAAAATGGTAAACATTCTGCAAAGATGTTTGCAGGAAAGGAAGAGATGCTAAGAGATAGAGAACAGTCCATCCTCTAAGTCCCCGGTAAAAAAGCACCTAAGTCATCAGGAATCAAGCTCTGTGCTTTCTATGTATATGAGCACTGAATTCATCTCAGTACACAAACATATCACAGAATGTTGCATTACATTATTTATACAGACAAATTACTCTTCTGTTTGCAAATTATCTGAAAAATCAACAATAGTTGTTTTAGATTATTTGTAAAGTAATTCTTGACCTGTAGCTTTTTAGCTATAAAATACCTGAGCTCTGACAGGGCATAAGATAACATGTTAAGTTTGGTTTTGTCTGACCAACTTGCAATTTGTAGAATCAGACTTCTGTTCGAACCATTTGTGACTACAAATTCCAACCGCCATCCTTGAGCATTCTGTAATGTAGTTAAAATGTATTCATTTGGCAAATACTACCATTTGCTGAACTCTATTTGTAGAAAATTAACACAGGACAGGTCTAGACAGGACTGAAATAAACTAATTCTCAACTATGAGCTAATATTCACTGAAAACTTGCAATATTCTGTTGCTCAACTCAAGCAGAACAAGAGATTCAAGTGCTCGTGCAGTTTCTTTTGTGTGTTCTGTGTTCCAGCAAAGTCTCAGCTCCCCAGCCCACTGCCATATGCCTCCTGTCTGAAGCCAAACTTAATCGCAATCTCAAACACACTCAAACACAGGGAAGACTTCCAAGGGAAAACTAATGGCCACAGTCCCTCCTCTGGGTTTGACCCTCACCGATTCCACAATTGTATCATTTGGCTTCGTGTGAGAGGAAGGCTACCATTCTTGCCGTTGCTTTTGCTAGCAAGCTCTGCTTTGCAGGGAATATCGTCCATCAAATCACATTGTCCACAGAACAAAATTATGCCAGCTCCTAACCTCAAAATAAGCACCTGCAGACAAAAGCAGAGTACTACTGCTTGGTCCAGTCTGCTCTTAGAAAACACTCAGAATTAAGAAAAACAGTGATATGAAAAACCAGAATTGTCACTATAGGCCATAAGTACACGGTAGCAACTGGTAGCGGGGCTCATTCTGTTAAATGCCACACTGAATCCTAAGTACACATACGAGCCTGGAAGAACTTGCAGGAGACAAGATCTACTGACAGCAGCCCTTCTATGTCACAGAAGTATATCACAAGACCCAAAGCTCCTGGTCACTTTGTAGAAAACCACTTGCTCATCCAGAGCCAAGTAAATATTCCAGTGTTATCCTTCCATTTCTCTATCAGCTACCACTGTCCCTGCTGATACATAGAACAATACTTTTTAATTTAACAATCCATTCTCTAAAGAGTGCTTCAAAATGTAAATTATATTTTCCTATCATAATTCAATATAGAGAGACATTTATAAATGTATGATTTCATCCTGAAATCCGCTTATCCAAGTGGTTAAGAATCATTTCAATTGAGAACATATTCCCATTAAAAGCAAAAGTTATTTCCATTACCAAAGCCCATTTGTTTCTTCTCCCCAACTTCAGTCCAACTCAACAGGAGACTGCAAGGAGAGCATTTCAAAAGGTTTCTTAGTTCACTCAATAAACCACTTGCAACACAGCTTTCTACCCTTTAACAAAGCCTCCCAGTTAATCTTCACGCAGTGCATATGGACTAAATAATGCATGCCCTTTTGCCTCCCCAAACACACTGTTCCTCTCTCTGAAACTACCAGAGACTGAACAGAAATGTAAGAGATAATATGACTGAACAGAACTGTAAGACATGGGTGATGTGTGCTGCATTTATTGGAGATGCAAAACTGTCACTATACCTGTCCCAACAAGCATAATCACAGAATGAGTGCTTCTTCATCTGGTCTACACTTGTGCCTTTTTGGCAATGTTTTGTCACTTGGAAACATCCTGAAGTCAATTTTAACCTTGGAATTACTCATTCTAATGCATTTTGGAACGCTCCAGCTTTCATAAAAGTTTGATCTCACTACAGAAAATTATGAATTTCATCAGTCAGTACCACAAACACTTCTTGGCTCCTGTTCCTCACATATATTTGGAAAGTGTTCATATTTGTCTGAAAATGTTATCAAGTGGTAATGATTGTACAACACAACAGTCATATAAACCAAGCTCTGACTCTGGTCCTGCAAGTGTTGCCGTGCACGATGCTCACAACCTCCAGTAATTGCAGTAGGTTACTGTTAATACTAAAGCCATTGATAGCTTTTCTTTTTTTAAAAATTATCATGAATGTTAAACTCAGTGATAATGGAGTTTGATTTCAGCGTTGTATCTTTAAAATGGAGCTGACATCTATGTACGATATCAAATTCAGTTACTAATTTACATGGGGATCAAGTTAGCCAAGAGAGCTAACTAAATATTCACTGCTATTTGATGGGACAAAACCATGAGGTAATGCTGCAACTCAGAACAAGCCTGGTGGAAATAGTCCATTCTTCAAAATCTAAAAGATGTAGGATATTTAAGGGAACAAAAGAAACTGAAATTGCTTTAGGGCAGAAATGTGAACATATGCAAAGCATGGAAAATCTAAACAAAGCTTGATTCAAGCATAAATCACAATGAGCAGTCAGGATTCCAATCTCCTGTCACAGCGCCT
>NW_010118307.1:277-1655 GCF_000699245.1 Pterocles gutturalis | reverse complement strand
CTGGGAGGGCCCTGCACTTCGACCCCGCCTTGCCCCGCTCCAGCTGCCTGTTCCTGGAGGGCCGGGCAGGATTTTGCCTCTGAGGGAGCTCGTTTTCCTGCCACCCCGGGGCAGGCAGCGGGACCGGCAGGGGGCCGAGCAAGGCTGATGCAACGCAGACACGGAGCTGCAGCCGATGCCATGGGAGCTGCCTCCCGCCCAGGCTCTCTGCTGCGGACGGTTTCCAATCGATCCTGCCCTCCTGCTGCTGGGAACCCAGCCCTCGCGGGAAGGGGAAGCCCAGCGCTTACCAGAATTGGGGTGATCGCTTTCCAGCACTCCGGACTCAGTGCCAAGATCAAAGCACATGTGGCCAGGCACTGTCATGAGAAAAACCTGTGAGGGAGCAGGAGGGAAATGGCAGGAGCCTGGGGGGCTGGCAGAGAAAGCGACAAACCTGTGGAAACATGGGATTTAGGGCACATAGAAATTCGCATTATACGTGAGGAAAAACCTCCTGTGCCGACACAGGCTGCGCTGGGGGTGGGAAGGTTTCCAAAGGCTGGATATTTGTGTGCCAGAGGCTGTCTTTGGGGGACCGGAAGGGGCCACCGGCAGCGTGTTCCAGCCCTGGCTGTGCCGGGAGGAGCGCTGCCGCCTGTCCTGCCTGCTGGGGAGATGAGCCACAGGGGCAGGATTATCTCACACGGCACCATGTTCCTCCCGGCACGACCCTAGGGTGCTGCCGCTGAAACACAGCGAGTGGAGAAGCAAATAGAGTCGTGAGATGAGAAAAGGGTGAGGGGGGCAGGAGGGTACGTGAGTGAATGAAAAACCCGCCTGATGTTGGTAAATTCCCCAGGAAACCAACCTCCCGCAGCCAGAGCGATGTCCCCAGCTGCTCTGCAGGCGGGGTAGGGCTGGGATGTGCCCGGCTGCGGTTTAGGGATTGCAGGATGGCCCTTCCCCACAGCCCAGCCCAGAGGCGAACGCCACGCTCCTAAAGACTGGCGGGATCCCCTGCAGAACCAGCACTGCGCGTGACTCGACGGAAACCCGTCCTCATCTGTGTTTGTGATTGGAAACAGGAGAGCCCAGCGCCCGCGCTGACATCGCACAGCTGAGAGAAAACAGATGCCGCCTCCCAGCCCGGCGCTGGCTCCGCTTCAGAGGCCACCGCAGTGTCCCCTGCGCCTGCATCGCCTCCGAGGGTTACAGATACAAACGGCACTCTGTTTTATTTACCCTCCGGTATTTGGTATCCTAGAGCATGAAAACACGCGTTGGGCCTGGATGTCCTCATCCAAACAACCAAACGGATGCATGGGAGCTGTCGGCAGGGGGATGGAGAAGCCAGGGAAATGGGGTCTAATGGCGGGAGGACAGGGAGAAAGGGCAT
>NW_010118307.1:0-266 GCF_000699245.1 Pterocles gutturalis | reverse complement strand
CAGGGAGAAAGGGCATCAGCGCCCGTGGGACAGGACAGGGCAGCGACGGAGGGACAGGGCAGCGATGGAGGGACAGGCCGTCCCCATGGCAGGGAGCTGTCCTGACCGAGGTCCCGGCCTGTGTGACGGGTGAACACGTCACATTCAGCACAGAGCGCAGAGAGCAGCAGCAGAGGTTCCCCAGAAGCTGGGGTTTGACCCCAGAGGGTTTGTGCCCGGCTCACAAACGGGCAGCGCCACGGAACCGGCTGCTCCTGGGCGGGCAG
>NW_010118306.1:0-3451 GCF_000699245.1 Pterocles gutturalis | reverse complement strand
CTATGATTCTATGATTCTATGATAAGACCTTTTCTGCCTGGGGTCAGGACTTTGTATTGTATTTTGACCAGGATTTGCCTTAATATTTTAGTCAAATTATTTACTTACTAAATAGAATGTTTTGGTAACCAAAAGTGAGTACATGGCATATCCATTGGCACCAAGTTATACAGTATATTAATAATTTTTCCATAGTATTTTACCACTAGCTACTACAAGCATGTTTCTCTAGCTTTTGAAAGCTCTTTAGTCTTCAAGGCTTCTCTGATGATTTGTAAAACAACAAAATCGAAAAGTTCCCTGATGGTTTGTTCGGTTAGAATACAGTTTGCCGTGGATTTGACCTTGGTGACTGAATAAGCAGAAGGAAGAACTTTTAAAGAATAGTTGATCCTATAATATTTCTGATATCAAAGGACCTCAAGTTAATGTATGGTCTAGACTTCAAAGTTTTGCTGGCGTATTTTGCTGGCTGGAGAGTAACAAAATAATAACATGGAGACAGAAAAATATGCCAGCAAAGCCTCAAGCAGAGATGCAACTAGAGCCATATGAGCAAGTTTAAGGAGTTTCCGGTACAGTGGTTCCCAGGCTCTGTAAAGCTGCCATGACAGAAAGCTGTCAGTATAGACTGTACCTCTGCTAGAGGACCTTCCCCAGACTTTGAGAAAACCTGATGTCTGAAGGCCTCAAGCCTAGCCTCAGTAGGAGCACACATCCCTACTCCTGAAATGAAATCCAGAAGGCTGAGCTAGGTATTTTCTGTATTACATGAGATGATGGTTTAAACAGGGTCCAGAAGAGGCAACAAACTGAAAGAACCTTACGTTAGCACATGGTCACTACAGCTGCCTATGGTTAACCCGTAGGAAATATGGCTCTCTCTGAATTTTCTGTCTGATGTCCAGATGGAGGATGGAGGTACCTCTACTCACCGGTGGAAACAAATAGTTCTAATCTTACTTTCAAAGAGCTGTCCTGATAAGGGAAAGACACAGCATGTTTGTAAAGGATAGGCATTTGGGGAGCGCTGCCTCCTTATGCTGGCCCACCAACACAGCCTCTGCAATATCATGCAACAGCACAGAGGATTGTGGAGCTGCCTTAACACTTGCATGCCAGTAGAGGTTGTGGGTAGAGGATGCACTTTCTCTCAGTTGTAGTACTAAGGACAGAAAGCTGCTGGCATCACTGAAAGGTTTGGGATTCAAACAGCAAGAAAAGCCATGTAAGGTTTATATATGTATAAGCTCTCATCTGAAATACTAGGATTCTAGAACAGCAGATATCTAATACCAAGTATTTTTAAACATAGTAACTGATTTTTTATCCAGAGGGAGTAAACAGAGGGAAACAAAGGGATGGAAGCTGCCTGAAAGTTAAGAAACCAATTCCCTGAAAGCCATCCAGCCCAAACACCACACAGGAGAGTAATCTGCTGTCAAAATTCAAACTGAGGTTTGAATGCCTCAATTTGAGTTTTGAATGCCTCATCAGCTGGCTGATGGCATTAGAGGTCCCCTTCAACAGTCACTGTTTGCACTTAAGAATGACATAAATTGTAGTGTGGGAATTGTCTTAAATACTAAACCTGTATTAGGACGTTACCAGAAGTGTGCCAGAAACATTCAGAGACTTTCTCGTGTTTGTTTTCACAGCACCTCCTTGCATGAAAATATGCTGTTTCATATTCTGCTAATTAATTATTGTGATATATTTCTGAATAAGGTGGCTGAAATTATAATTCTGAGGTTTGTATGCATTAGTCAAAGGTTAAATTACTGTTACTTTATCTTTCCCCTTCGAATCCTTTTAATCTTTTAATCCCTAGAGAAAGGGATCTCTTCAAGGACATTAATCACTTGTAGCAATGATACCGCTCTAACTGCAAGTTTACAGTAGTCACAAATGTGGAAAAAAAGGATCTCTAACAAGGCCTCAAAAACCATGATGCACATGAATCTGTGCCAACAAAAGGGGTTAGTTTATGATATTCATGCAGGAAATGCATCTTTGCTATCTGAAAATGTCCTTTAGAGAATATAATATTGCATATCACTACCAGCACCACTGTACAAACCCAGATTTTGCCATATTTACTCAGGTGAAGTGGCACCTAAGTCCTCAGTGTGGGGAAGAAATTCCTCCTATCATGACTAAAAGGAGCAGAATTCACCTCCTTAGATTTTATTTCTCTGGAGCAGTATCTACACTGTATTCTGAGCTTTGTACAACAATGGCTGCACCTTTGACTGATTGAGGATGGTGCAACAAGGGGGAAGGGAAGGGGGACAAACTGGGCCCACTACAGACGAGCCTAGGTGTGGCACACTGAGGTCAGGAGTGAAACCCACAATTCAGCTCAAGTGCACCTACAGTAATGCACGCAGCATGGGCAACAAACAAGAGGAGCTGGAGGCCATTGTGCAGCAGAACAGCTATGACTTAGTCACCATCACAGAAACATGGTAAGGGTAAGAATGAGGGGAAGGGCTAACAAGGCTGATATCCTGCTGGGAGTGTGTTATAGGCCACCCTACCAGAAGGAAGAAGCAGATGAAGCATTCTACAAGCAGCTGGGAGAAGTCTCACAATCGCTCCCGCTTGTTCTTGTGGGAGACTTCAACTTGCCAGACATCTGCTGGAAATACAACACAGTGGAAAGGAAACAGGGAGATTCTTGGAGTGTGTGGAAGATAACTTCCTGACACAGCTGGTACGTGAGCCTACCAGGGGAGGTGCCTCACTTGACCTGCTGTTCACAAACAGAGAAGGACTGGTGGGAGATGTGGTGGTTGGAGGCCGTCTTAAGCTTAGTGACCATGAAATTATAGAGTTCTCGATCCTTGGTGAAGTAAGGAGAGGTGCCAGTAAAACCACTAACATGGACTTCCAAAGGGCAGACTTTAGGCTGTTTAGGGCGCTGGTTGGGAGAGTCCCTTGGGGACTGTCCTGAAGAGTCAGGGGGTCCAGGAAGGCCTCAATTTCCTCGAGAGGGAGGTCTTGCATGCACAGCAGCAGGCTGTCCCCATCTGCCAAAAGACAAATTGTCAGAGAAGATGACCAGGCTGACTAAACAGGGAGATTTTGCTAGGACTCAGGGAAAAGAGGACAGTATATCACCTCTGGAAGAAGGGTCAGGCAACCCAAAAAGAGTACAGGGATCTTGCCAGGTCATGCAGAGTTAAAATAAGGAAGGCAAAAGCCCAACTGGAACTCAAACTGGCTGCAGTGGTAAAAGATAATGGTAAAAAAAGTTTTTACAAAACATGAACAACAAAAACAGAGCCTTGGAAAATCTCCATCCCTTGTTAGATACAGGGGAAAACACTGTTACCAAGGACGAGGAGAAGACTGAGGTGCTTAATGTCTTCTTTGCCTCAGTCTTCAATAGTCAGACTAGTTATCCTCAGGGTATTCAACTCCCTGAGCTGGCAGGCAGGGACAAAGA
>NW_010118305.1:57677-86765 GCF_000699245.1 Pterocles gutturalis | reverse complement strand
TACTATAATAATAAATTAATCATTTGCATTAGTGCTAGTATTTACTAATGATTCTTAACAGTAATACTAATGTAATAACTAAGGAAGTAACAACAAATAAACATAAATAAAAATAACAATAAAAAAATAGAAGTCAGGGTTTTTTAGTGAAAACAAGATTTTTACCCATGATGGAATATAAAAGAAATCTCTAGCAATGTTTTATATCTGTTTTGGAACTGTAATAATCCTGCCTCTTGGTATGTTTGCTAAGTTCTAGCACATGGTTGTCCCACCAACTTTATTTTTATTGTGACCATGGAATAAACTAGTAGTAGCATAGTAGCATTGATTTGAAGGAAGTGTAAGTGATGAATCCTCTGCCTCAGCATAAGAAGTTTGGGTAATTCAAGTTTCATATATGTTTTTTTCCAGCTCTGTTTGGTACTACTCAGGAGTGTGAAGGGCTGATTAGACCTGCCTGAGATTGAAATTATGTACAAACCTCTTTCTGGTCCTTGCACACAGTAAGTTCTGTCTAAAATGAATTTCCTTAAAGAGCAGTTATTAGTACAGAAATCAGTTAATTTGATTTTTAAATTTTTTTTTTTTTTTTTTTTACTGGACAACAGGACAACAAATCTCATTCAAATGCAAGGAGTGTCTTAAGTAGCATTTGCCAACACTTCTTCTAAAATTACTAGGGGAGTAGACACTACCAACAGACTCAGATGTAGTGACATAGTGCCCAAGACGACAGTTGTGCTTCCTTTCTTCTGCATTTACAAGGTTAAATAGTTGTGTGTGGTGGTTTGAGGTACCACAGAAAATGATTAAAGAAAGGCTAAAGGAGGTCTAAGGGGAAGTAAGCATGTAAAGGGGTAAGTTATTACACTTTCCTTTATGAATTATGATTTGGGAGACTTCAGAGTCAACAATGAAGCAAGACTACCTTTCTATCCTAGCTTCTGCTCTTCCACAGCTCTTGAAGCCATGTGAGTCGTTAATTAAATTCTATCTTTACCTTTCTCTCAAGCTTTACAGTTTATTGCACTGTAATCCCCTTGCCCACTCTTTCTATCCCAAACCTGCCCGGCTCAGAAACAGTTACCAGTTCCAAACACTCCCATAATATACGTGCTGAGACAGGGCAAACCTGAGACTGAAACAAGTATTTTACAGCTTAAAGTGAATTTTCAAGGTCTTGAATCTCCACCCCTCCATCACAACCTAAGGGTGCCCAAGGTGTAGAATGGCCATCATTCACTTTTCATAGATAAAAAAAAATTACCCAAGTGGAAAAAATCAAGCCTCTCTATTTTCAAGACTTGAAATCCATATCTCTTGAACACCAGCTTTCTGTAGGAGTAAAAAAAGCCATCCCACCTCACTCCATGCTGCACTGTGGGACTGCTGGAATAAAATGGTAGAAGAGAAAAGGGGAAAATAGCAGAAAAAAAAAGAGAGAAATTTAAAAATAATACAGTTCCAAGAACTAAAGTATTCTGATACTGAAGAGTGCAATGCTGTTCTAGAAGAGAGCAAAAGAGAGATGTAGATGCCTAGATAAGGAAAACAGGCTCGGGGAGAGAAATAGCAAAACCCAGAGATGATCTGGTCTAAATTTCAAGTGAAATTATGTAGAGAGATACATTTCCAACTGTCCATTAAGTAACAGCAAAAAACATCACCTCTCACTTTTTTCTTTTTACAAAATACTGTGTGAATAGACTCCTGGCTGCCTTGACACACACTGCTCTTGCCCCTGCTTCCCCTTGCAGAATTCATCCTGGAGGCAGACATAGAGCTGAAAACACATGGGGTCTCTGAAGTGATGCTCAAATGCCAAAGACAACATCTTCTTAGACAATGTGGGGAGAGCTGGCAGTCATCATAGGTTTCAAATAGGTTATGTGCTTAGTGTGTTCCCCTGTGCTCCTGGTCTCCTCAGAAAACTTTAAATTTCATTTTCTTACCAACAGCTTGTATGTACATTTTTGCATGTGGAATGTCTAAAATACAGTGAGAAAATAAGAAAAAAAACCTCAAAGCCTTGCAGGTAAACTGAAGGTTGTCTTCTTGGACAATTAGGGATGCCTCCAGCTCAACTTGGGTGATCTCCTTCTGGAGTGTGGTACACCGTCTCTCCTCAGTTTGGTATATTCGGGGTACAAAGAGGACACTGAGGCAGTAATGAATATTTTTTTTTCTTAAAAGTGATCTATTCCTTGCTAAGTCAATCCATCTCCAGAGGGACACAGCTACTAGTCAGTCTTCTAAAACTCCATGGATTAGCAACAGATGTTTTCTCAGTTGTACAATGGAAAACATTTTTTTCCTCTTCTGAAGGAAGGACATAGTTCTCTGGACTTGGTACAGTCTGCTATGGTTTGGGTATGGTCTTCATCCACAATAGCTTTGGTAACAACACATATAATATAAGACAACAATCTTGCCTTCAGTTATTTAAGAGAAACCTGACTCCTCTCCCAAGACAATACAACTCTGGCCAAAGGAAGTTCAGTTGGCTTCTTCTTTCTCTGAAAAACAGACCACACAATTGTGGTGGATGAAAGAGTAGCCAAAAAATTAAGAGATCATTTTCAGACAAATATTTTTTTTTTCAAATACAGTATTTTTTCCCAGTCCTCCCACTCTTGCAATAGGAACTACTGCATATGCCTCATGACATTACCATCTACTGCTCAGTTGTTTATTTTTGTAATCACTGGATTTCATTTGTTTGCCTTTTGACCCTATTTTGGTTATTGAGAGTTTTAATGATCAAGGGATCTCTAGATCAGTGTCTCTTTAATGCAACATGCTTTCCATAGAAAATTGGAGGAATTTCACTGACAGTATTGACACTCTGATTTATCCCCACAATCAGACAAGTACTGAAGTTACTACCAACGGATATTGACTCTGCTGCTACCTTTCCTCCTGATACTGTTTTTTTTAATCGGATCACTTTGCTAAATTAATTTAAAGGTTGAAAGCCAATGAAGTGGTTTATTTTAGATTTGTTTTTTAAATCTACCAACTCGCGTTTTTTTCAGTAACTTTGTAGCTGAGTCAGGTTTGTTGACCTCTGTAGGTGCTTTCTCTTAAACAATCTGCTGAATTGTACAATGCACATCTGAGCAAAATGTTAGACTTGAAATGCCACCAAGTATATTTTTTTTTCTGAAGCACCCTTGTATTCCAAATCACCCAGTGATTTGTAAGTCAGTGGAATGAAGCTCAAGAGAAATGAGAGAACTAGATTTACTGTTAATTTGATATTTGGAAGTGACATTTCATTCTGCATGCGGATGCTGAAAAATCTGCCAAAACCAGGCTTTGCTAAAATATTGTAATTACTGGTTCCTCTAATCCCCAAATACAACATTATTTGGTGAAAACAATATATTCTTCAGTCCCTTCACTCCACCATCTATTGTTTTTTACTGGTTATTTATAAAAGGAAATGTCAGCCTTTTTAAAATGGCATAGCTGGGTTACTCTTTGATTAATTTCTTCTCCCTCTGCATTATCTGTCTTGATTTAAATGGCGAGTCATTGTGTTCTGACCATCTCATGTTTTAACCAGTCAACTCCTTTTGCTTTGGCCTTTTCTCTACCAAAATGAACCTTACTTTTTTTCCACTGTAAGAACCTCTATACTTGTTATGCCACTGTGCTCTAAAAGTGACCTTCATCCTGTTTGGCATAGTGAGAGAAGCCACAGGCTAGTTGGTGCCTGAGGCATGTCTGCATGCAGATGTCAGTGACCAGACATAGTGTCTTGGTTGGAAATCATTCCAGGCTGAGAAGTCCAACAGGTCACTCCCTTCATCAAAAGCCTCGGTGCTCCTGCCCAAGATGAAAATTGGTTCCAATTGACTTCTGCAAGAGATTAGTAAGGGTGGTTAAAGGTAGACATTCTCCAGCTGTTATAAAAATAACGAGTGAAATGTAGGTAACGCAAAATGTCAGGCAACCTGCCAAATGGCACAATACAGCTAACCTTTGGTGACTGTGCCGTTGGATGGAGAGCACTGTGCTGGGTCATGGGATAGAGCTGTCTGAACTCAATTTTGCTATGACGCACACTACACTTTCTCAGGTGAGAGCACTGACTGTCTTCCCTGTACCCCAATCACAGTTCTTCTTTCTCAGAAGGTCTCACCTACCCCTGAATTGCAGGTATCCAAGAATATGATTGCAGCCTGTGATCAGTGTTACCTGCCAGAGAAGCAAGATCATGCTGATACCAATAGCAGGGACTGGGACCTGCTCTTTCATCCCTGTGGACCAGTAACCAGAGCTGCCTTCTGCTGCACTTCTCCCACCCACCAGTTCTGGCCATCACGGTCTCACTGAAACCAGACAAGGCATTGACTCATCCAGTTGGATTATACAAAAGCTGTTTCAGACTGAGGACCTTTTTGTCCCATGCTCCAGACTATTCTCAGGCTCACTGGGTTTCTGTTCAACTGCAAAACAGTGCTTGGAAGCTGAAGGAACCCAAGCTTTGTATGTTCTTGGTGAAGGGCTTGACAGGGCATGATTTGTTACAGCAGCATATTGTTCTTTCTTGGCTTTAAATCTTAGCACTGCACTTCCTCAAGCAACTATCTGACACCCCAGAGCTTGGGAGGAAGGACAATGGCCCTCGGACATCTGATGGCAGTTTTGGTGGTGGTCACTGCTCAGAGCTGACCGGTCTCTGGTTTGGATCCACCTATCGTGAGGGCACTGTGCTGGCACCGCATTTAGAGGCACTGGTAAGTCTGCTGGGCATCTGGTGCAGGGCTGTCTCAGCACTGAGCCCTCTTTAACAATATCAGTTTTCCAAGGCTGCTTTATAAGGTATTTAAGCCATACGTTTCTTTCCAGAGTTCACCGTTACAAGGAACCTGTCTATCCTCTGCTAGTTAGGACAGACATGTTAGTGACAGCCCACATATACTGAAATCTGTCTGTATGCTGTGCTGTCAAAACTTCTCCTCCAGGTGTGTTGTTTTCATTATATAGCATTTAGATTAGTGTTACTGTTTGTTTAACTTCTTTGTAGCAGATCTGGTTATTTCCAAAGCTGCTTGGAGCCTTTTGTCATGCTATTTTACTATTTTTTCCTCATCTGTTTAGGCTTAAGCACTCCGTATATGACAAAAAATTGTTTTATTTTTCTGTAAAACACCTTGGATACTGAATACAACCCATATGGCAGTTTGAGGAAACAGCATCTCCCAAAGAGGGTGTTGAATGTGCACAAATATGTGCTTGTTTTTTACTAAGGGCACCTGCCAGAACCCTGCTGACACATCAAGTGTAGAGAAATATTTGGCATCAGTCATCTCCTCCAAAATTTCCTTGTAGATATTGGAGAATATGCTCTTTTATGTATTTATTTAATTCTGCATGGTATTTCCCGGTCCTCATGGCCGCGTCTATACTGGAAAAGTAAACATGTTATGGCATGTTCCCTACTACTGAGGCCAACTGGAATGGATAGGATCTGAGGCCATGCTAGTAAATTTGTTGTCCCTCAAAACAGTTAAAAGTTAGTAGGGATGGGCCCTGGAATGATTTAATCTATTTACAGAAACATAATTTGAAAGGACTAAATCAGAAGTCAGATAGGGCACTAGCTCGCTGCCTTATAGCAAGAGGGAGGTGGCAAGAGCAAGAAGTGGGAAGGTGATGGCAGGAGGAGAAAGAGGAGAAGAAGATGTTAATGTAAGCAGCATCCTCCCCTCCGTGAGGGAATAGGCAATCTTGGGCATCAATGAGTATGCTCCTGCTGCGCGCTCAGGAAGGGCTGGCCAGCTCTGCTGTGCTCTGCACTGTGCCTGCCTGCAGTGCCCCAGAGCAGGGCACAGAGACCTGTGGAGGGGGACAGACATCCTGAGGCGGAAGCTGGTGGCACAGAGGGAATATTTTGCATGCAAAAAAAATCACTTCTGTCCCTTCTTGCTTGCCCCGTGGGGCTGTGTGTTGGCTGGGTCTGCACTGTTGCCTGTTCAATGACATGAAACAGGCTGGGCTGGGTCCTGGTGGTTTTGGGGAGGGGGAAGTGTTTCTGCAGGTGCCTGCCATGGCAGTGCCTTGTCTGACCCGCATGGAGGGACCACTGCTGGCTGCAGCACTGCGTGGGGCTTTGGAGGGTGCGGTGGGCTCGGACAGGGCTTGGTGCTCCTCTTCCCGCCAGCTGCTCCCAGGAGGCATCCCTGATGAAACCCAGGAGATCCTCAAAGAGTTAGGCAGTAGGTATGATTGGGTCTACACAGTGACAACAGGGACAATACCAGACATAGACAATCTGGGCAATGAGCATATTCAACTCTTGCATTAGCCCTTGTATTTATTTATAGCTAGGAGAACTTTCTTAGGGCCTGTCTTGTGATGTTTTTTCATCCTTATTTTATGACATTATGTCGTAGAAGTTTCCCTTGATTTCCTGAGTATTTTGTCCCTTGGTCTCTTGGTGAGACCAAGAATTTGGCATATCTTTTTAAGCTAATAAAAGTTTCACCAAAACATAACATATTGCGTTTAGATTTGTTTTAGCTAAAAAAGTCAAGGGTTCTGTTTAATCACTCTGAGTGCAAAAATTTGCTGTTTTGTTTTCTTTTGGTTTGATTTATTTCAAAATGTATTCAAAACTAACGTGCAATCAAAACAATTCATTTTAGAATATAATTTGTTTTCAGGCAGAAGGTTTGATCTCTAACGTTTGTCATAGTTTTTTAAAAAGTAACCTTGAATACTTTATGCAAGACTGACTGGAACGTGAATAGGCATTGATTTAAACATTAACTTCTTTCATTTTGTTTCTCTTTTGTGCCTCTTCTTGTCTAAATGCCTCTACAGATATTTATACGTATTGTTGGCAATCACCAAATAAGAATGTAAAACTACACACGACTGAGTTATAGTTGTTATTTTAATTGTCTGCTTCTAGGAGTAATCATTTAGGAGTTAAGAGTAGCTATTATATCTAGCGACGTCATTATTCAGTATAGCCCCAAATGATGATGTTCTGCACTTATATAAAAGTGGATGAAAGAACTGTAGTCCATGAAGAAGCACACATGAAGCCCATCGCATACAAGCACCTGAATCCTTACCTGGGACAAGACCCTGAATCCCTCTTTGTCCTCAGCTCAGGTTTTGCAACATCTAAATATGTTGTCGAGTCAGCTGTCAGCGCTCTCTGAGCGTTGGGGAGGGTGAGGCTCTTCCCAAGGGCACTGCACCCGTCCCAAATTCAGGGTGGTAGTTGTGCCAAGCGTGGAGATGCTCCTGGACCACGGCCCCGCTCAGGGCTGCCCGTGTGCTTTGCAGAAGCTGAGCCCTGTCCCAGGAGCAGGTTCCCGGGGAACCACACAGGGTCCCCTGGGACAGATACCTGCTACAGAGGTGTTTAAGGTGGCATACACTCTGCAAGTTCTGGGGCTGGCAGCAGCACCTGGGAGTGACCTGATGGTAACAGGGCTTGAACAGCACTGCCCGGTGTGCGCCAGGGCTGCTGCACCTGGACCACACTCCCACACATGACGACGACGTGCCATGTCCCTCACTCCTTTCCTTATGCCACGCTTCTGTTTCCCACGTGTGTTATTCGTGAGGAGACATCTTTTTCTGAATGATATCTGGACCAATTTCATCCTGGTTGGGTAAATGTGTTCTTCATGGAGACCAAAGATTTCTCACTGAAATCTGTATCAGGTTTTACCTAGTAAATCACAGATAATAGGTCTAATACTGAGCAACTATCAGTACCGTCAGCTCTCCCTGACCTGGGGTAATGTGAGGCAGGAATTTAATCTTCCCTTGCAAGCACAAGCTCTTCTTCAGCCCTGCTACCTCCATCACTGGGCTCAGGAGCAGACTGCTGAGCTGCAGCCTGGTCTGCGGGTCTCCGTCTGGGTGTCTTGTGTAGCTGCCAGCATTCACTGACACTCTCTCCATAACCCTCAGCAATACATTCAGCTCTTCTGCTTTTCTAGGCTTTGATGATTTAGTGTCCTCTTTGATTCTGGCCCCAGGCTTGGAAAAGTGAATGCTGCCAACCTGCTTGGAGCCTACAGGGTATTTTACAATTAATAGCATTCCTATTGTTTCCTCGAAGACCACTTGGTATTTTCAGCCTGAACTTATCTTTGCCATTGTTTCATTTCCTCTTTGTTTCCCCTAACAGCCTGTTTTGATTTAACTCTATGTGGTCAGGCATGACATAGATTAAAATAAGTTATGTATAACATTTGAAAAGCACATAAACAATTGTCTTTATGTGGTTGCAGTTTGCACACTGATACTTGTTTTGCATATTATTTTTGCTGAATTGCCATCAGACCTGCACCTGCAGTCTGGTTCTAGCTGGAAACCTGTGTATTTCCACCTCGAAGTGCCTGGCAGCAAGCAGAAAACTGAGTTAGTCAGTGCTTGGGCTGATGGCTTTCTTTTAGTGCTTTTTCTTGAAGGAAAATTGGCTTTGGTCTAAACATTTTCTGGGAATGTCTGCTTTTTTCAAAGACTTTTATTGAAGTTTATTTTTCCCAGTTTTCACCACCATTACTGCTCACTTTCCAACCAATATTAATCACTCCAACAAAAAATACCGACCTCAGCTCTTGAAAGCGTACCCCCTTAGGTGTCTTCTTTACGAGCTACGAAAGTCTGCATGAGGTTGCCCAAGCATATGTTTGTGTATTTAACATCTCTCAAAACCTGGCAGATGTTACCCGCTCTATCATGTTACAGTGCAGAGTTTTCAGGTGTAATTCCTATGTCTGGAAAACTTTCCCCTGCACAAAGTGTGGGCTTGCAGCAGGCTGATCCTTTGCTCACACGATCTAGTGCTGATCTCTTGGCCCACATCCATGAAGCTGACCAAATCACGGAGCCCTTTCTCAGAGAGGTATTTATTCTGCTTCTTTAGTGAGGGTTAATTAATAGGGTTTGGATTCCCACCAGCCACTTGAGTGAATGGACGGGACAGCAGGAAACAAGGATGAGTAACGCTGGAGTCAGAAGTTCTTAGAAAGAGAAGTCCAATCAAAATCAACAGTATTTTGATTGCTTATCACTTCTTGATGTACAAAAATTGGCTTCCAAGCTATGATGCTAATAAAGGGCCGCATTTTTATTTTTTTTTTGTGCCTCTAGCTCCCCTGACTTTTCCTGAGCTTGCACTGGGGATTAATTTGGCCCAAAGCATCCACTCACAACTTCTATGGTTGCAGGGGTAGGCAGGCTTTCTGGCATGTGCTGTGCCGAGTCATTACAAATTCGGTCTCTGGGACACAGCTGTGCTGGGGCTGCTGCTCTCTCTCACAGACACTTCATGCAGCCTCAGGCTGCTGACGCTGCTCGCCTCCTCACTGTCTTTCCACCTTGCCTTCCCCCACTGGGACAAAATGCAGTTATCGCTCTGCTTTTCTCCCTGCCACCTTTGGCATCAGCAGCAAGGATTGCGGGGCTCCTGTGCCCGGTTACCCTTGTGCCCCGTGTGCGGGTGGCTGCCAGTGGTCGTTCATTCTGCTGGGTCGTATGCAGCTTTCATCTGGGGAGATCTTGGAGGTTGCTTCTTATAGAGCAGAAGATGGATTCGAAACAGCACTGAGTGCCTGACTAACACTTCTGTGATGTCAGGTCTTCCTTTGACAGTGCTAATATATGAGGGAGAACAGCATTCTAGTTTAACATGTCCCATTTCCATTTTCTAATATAATTATTTTTTATTTGGTAATGCAGATAAAAAAAAATAAAAATTGATGGTTGTGACTAGGAATAAGCCAGAATTTCAGTAATTTATTCCCAGGGTTGGCAGTTCTAAATTTTTTTTAAAAAGAAAACACCCAAAAACCCCAACACAAAAGTGTTTACTGCTATAGTAAAGTCCAGAAATTCTTTGAGAAATAAATACCCCTCCAGAATAAATTTGAGAAATAAATACCCTATTTGCCATTGGGGGAGAAAGAAGAAGGGGATGATGAGGGAAAAGAATGGCACTACAGACACTGACGCTGCATTCAGAACTGGGAATGTAAGAGAATTAAAATGAAATGACTCCTAAATTTCTTTGGTCTGGGGGTTTACATTAGCAAAACCAGAAGTTCTTGCCAATCTCTTTAAAATTTGGAAGTCCCCAATTTTATCTTCTTTTACTTTTGTAACTTTTCCATCTTAAAGTCAAATGTTGGTAGAAGAGAGATTACAGTGTTTTCCCCAGATTTTCTCAAAGCTTCTGCAGGGTCAGTAGGCTTTGCTACAAAACATCTTCTTGTCTTAAATCTGAGCCTGGGTTTAAAATTCCAGGCCAGCTGCCAGCACTAGAACTTTCACTTTGTCTTTTCACTTGGCGGATCCTGACCTATAGATGTTTTCTCCTTGCAGCATATATAGCTACGACACATCTCAAAGCCCAACAGCCCCTACTTTATCAAGTACTTTTCACAGTGTGTCTTGCTGTAAGGATCCTGGAGGCTTCTCTGCAATGTATTTTGCCCAATAGACTATTTCGTTCTCTTTCCTTTTCTTCTGCCTAAAAAAGCGGAAGGTCCATGCAGCCACAGCTAAGTAGCCATGGTGCCACACACGGGTGCTGCTCATGCACCATCCCGGGCATGCAGCGCCAGGTTTCAGAGCAGCATGATCCATTTTCTTCATTTCGGCTGTGCAGAGGTTCTTTGAATGCAGCCTGTGCCTCCAGAGTAAAACCTAAAATATGTCAGGCTAAGTTAATTTGTGGGCTAGACAAGCTTAACAGTATCCCTGTAAGGGTTTTGCACAGAATGTACCGGTGTCTCCAGACTTGGAAAGAGTTCACTTCTCTGAGTCAGGCAATGGGAGCCAAATTCAGATGTGAATCTGAGTTCTCCAATTCTGGAGGGAGTCTGAGTTGGTGTATTTTACACCTTCTTCCGCCTCCCCTCGTCCCAGGAGTGCATTACGCTGACCTTGCTTGCCTCGGATTTAGTTCTCATTTATGTTCACTGAGATGCACTCAGGCTCACATCCACCAGCCACAGTATAAATCCCACAGCTTTTTACACCAGCTCTGAACCTGGCTATCCAAAGCTGCGTTTAAGGAATTTAAGGAAATCTTAAGTTAGTTAACCCCCTACCAAAGGGCTGAGAAAAAGGAGTGATGCAAGAAGAGCAGCATAAATTCAAACTGGGCTTCTCCTTTTCTTTGCCTTCTGGCTCAGTTGCTCCTCACCATTGGTGAGTGAGTATTATTAACTGGCCTAAGATATTAACTTAAGATACTCCTGAAAGTATGACAAGTTTGTGTTTAAAATATGGAGCAGGGGAACTTTCTGATGTCTTTTTGGGATCCAGATCCTGTGCTGACAAGCACCAAAGACCCCAGCTGATCCAGGTCTGCAGAGGAGAGTTCAATGTGTGATATCCTCCCAACATCTGAGCCAGGATGGGCATAGGTTACACATGGGCCCACAGCTTATCAAAGATTAAACATTTATGTGTACATACATAATGTATGTATGTTAACATGCATCTCATTATCAACAATGTAATCATCAACACTTGTCTGATTATTGATGGCATTATCCTAAATTTAATTATCAACATTTATGCTATTGATATCCTGGAGACAGCTATTTAACACATCAGAAAAAGAGAGATCTATGGAACAATTTACAGCTAAAAACTTAGCATATGTCACCAAGAATGTATCTCAGTTCCTATCCAACAGTGACTAACCTTTGAGGCACCTTGGATATTTTGATTTAGATCACCTAATGACTATTATCATATACTCTGACTCATATTTGCTCTGTCTTCACAGTTGTGCAATAATGTGGTCATGAATGCAGAGGAGGGTTTGGGTCTATGTACCTCGGCAGTTAGACGCTTTACAGCATGGATGACAGAAACTGGTCTGTGTAACTTTGAAACAACAAGGGCTTCGGTATTAAAGCTTTACTGTAAATGTTAGAGCTTTTTGCTAATTGTAACATTTGAAGGAAGCATCCTGCAAAGGCTGAGCTTGCACTTGACTTGAGATATCGCATATCCAGTTTCAAACACTTTGCACTGTAGCTAGCATGTACCAAGCTTGGCCTTTTCCAGTATAAAATGTCACCGTAGGATGTGTCTCATACTGAACATGTAGGTTAGCACATTGGGAGGTTCTGCATCTTTTGCATTGTTCAGATTTAAGGGGCAGCCAAACTTAGAAATAAGTTCACCACCAGAAAATGTTCTTTTTGTCCTTTCAGAAGCAAGGCTGGTGAGCCTGAACACAGAGCCTCTATGGTGACTTTGCTGCCTGACTATCTAGCATGGAGGCATGCTTACACTGAAGCCACAAGTGTGAAGTGTACTAGATGCTCGTATGCTGTACCTGAGCCAGCTTTGAATGGCCATTCTGTGAGGCCTGACTGTGGCAGCAGGAGATGTCTGGAAAAGAAGTCTGGACAACCTCTTAAGAATAACCTCTTTTGGGGATATTTGACATAAAGCTACTTGGAAAGCTTCACCATCAAAATTGTCAGTGAAGTAGTTATGGTCACATTTGTTTTGTTCACATTTTGACTTAACTGTTTTGATGGAATGTATCTTAAATTTTGTAGGCAACCATTTTTCAGGAACACTAGTGGGCACAATGTTGACAAAGTTCTCAAGGAGACTAGGAGTTGTACATATCTTGTGGGGAGGAACAAGTTATTTGCCTGAAATAGTTCTCCCATCCACATCAAGCTGGATTGGCTTTGGTGGTACTCTGCACTACAATTACCTGTGGTGTTCTCACTCTTTGAATAAAGAACATGCTTCAGTTTCCTGAGCTGCTAAGCTGGTACTTTTCATCACCACTAAATTCACATTGAAAAGCAAGGAAATGCAGCCATTATACTTTAGTTAAGGAAGTGTGCCAAGAATGAAAACAGCAGAGCCTTAATCCTTTCTTGTGACAAAGGGACAGTTTTCACAGGTTATGCATGATAATAGTATCATTTTTCATCGGGTATTACTGTCAGAGAGCCATAGAAAAGATTTTATAAAGGGTGTGATTTATTTATATAGTAGAAACAACTTCTTCTTCCAAACATGAATTAAAATTGAGGTTGTATGTACTTGAATTTGAACTAGTTTCTCTTATATCATCTTCTTCCATTGCTTGCCAAAGTGTAAGAGACAGAAGGCCCCATGAAGAAAATATCTCTCAGCATCGGCCAAATTAGGGAACACGTGCTTTGAAATGAAGGAAAGGTGATCTCTCAGGATAGTTTATTCCATCAACAATTTCCAACATTCTCGGGACATCTGTAAGTAGTGTAATCTCAATTTCCTTTTCCTCAGCACTTTATAAAATCGAACATATGTGAAGAGAGAAAGAGGAAAGAGATAACTGGTCATGTTTAGGTGTGATTACATTACTGCTGTGACTTAACGATTGAGTTAGAACAGGGCTCTGGAAATAGCAAAGACAATGAATTCTCTCTCTTTTTCCTTACTGTAATGACTATCTCGACCAAAGATCAAGGAAAAACACTTTCCCTTAGCAAAGAGCAGGCCTGCTTTTTTGACTTTGAATAAAAAATGGTGAATATCATAATTCAGCTTTTCCTTTTTCACTTCCAATTCTTTTTTTATTCCTTCTCACCATATTCTTCTCTCTTCTAGTTATATACAGAAGGAGGAACTATTCTGAAAACAAAGAAATGACCAACAGTTTTACCTTTCTCTGCTGCTTTTAAGTGTCAAAGGAAGGATTAATTTGACTTTTAGACCAACACAGAAATCAGGTACACATTCTGCCCAGCTTTGTAGTCTGTGACAAGTCATTTAAACTTCCCATCCTTCAATTCCCTTTATACAAAGGCTGTGTAGAGAACCCGACTTGGACTACTCACCTGATATTTATTTCATTAATCTCGGTGAAGCTCAAAGGAAAGCTGTGAAGACCAGAGTATACAACTATCACAGGCTGATGTGTCTTTCTTCTCCTAATGTGGAGCAACGCTGTTCACAGGTGAGGAAGAAATGAGTTGTTAATATTGTATTCATGTAAGAATGTGATATTTGCCCAAAGTAGGCTTTTAAAACTTGGGTGCAGAGCTGCTTCCCTACAGAGATAGGACGAGGCAGTGCTCTTGTGAGCAGATCAGCTGGCAGACTTGAGTGGGACATGGGGGAGTAGATGGGAATCCTTTCATACCACATAGCGGATTCTACTGTAGATTTTGTTGACTTTTTTCACAAGTGGGAACTGGAGAAAGAAAAGCACGCTGAAACAAGTGGTGGTTGGGTAGCTTCTGCAGAAGCAGGCAGGTAAATGGGCAGTTGTAGTCTGTAGGCAAGAGGCCAGTTACACCCAAAACTGCCAAAGACAAGATCAGAACAAGTTAATCTATTTCATATCATGTTCTGGCTCTAGGTGGTTAACAGCATAGCACTCTTGGCCATTTCAACTCCTGTTCTCTGTTATCTTCACAGCTGAAGCTTTTCCCTATGGAATTGGATGGCATTTCCCCACACACTCAAGGTGGATAATAACTTCTGGGCCCTGAGAAGACTCCTGACCAGAAATCAACACCGGAACAAACACAGCTAAGACAAGTTCCTTACTGACACGAGTCAATGTATAGTCACTGCTAGCCTAAACCAAATTCACATCAATGACCGGATGCATCAGATGTGATTCTGCCATGTGCATACTCAAAGGTTTCTCTGTTCCCATTTTCTTCTCACTGCAAAAGTGAACAAACCTATGAAAATATCAAAACAAGGTTTGGACGCTGTATAAGAGAGTGTTTTTTGCTCCCCCACATCACTTTGCTCCCTTCACAAGAATGCGGTGCCTCAGCTCCATACAGCAAATTGTATGCAGATGACAGCGAACGGAGTTTAGTAGCTGCAGCTCTGGATGCCAGGTTCTTCCTTTGCAAGAGAGCTTAATGAGCTTTTAAAGGGCAAGAGAAGCCACAGAGCCCCAGTACGGCTAAGCCTGGGATTTCTGCCAACAATGGAAGCTGTAGTTAGTTGAAAGCTGCCCAAATCTGTCCAGACTTCATGAGTAACAACAGGTTGGGGTCAGACTCCAGAGACTCTGAAGCCCAAGGTGAATTGCTGGGGCTTGACGGTTTATATTATGGTTGATTGGTCAATGTGCCCCTGAGAGCAGGCTCACACATCCAGCAAGAAATGGGTCAGAGCTTCCTACACATCCTTGAGTTACGCATCTTCATAGGTCCTTTAATCTTTTGCATCTCTGCCAGCTTCCTACAGTGGAAGGAATGATACATCAGACATTTGAGCATCATTCACACTTATGAATAAGCACTCTCCCCCTGCCTGTTATCAGGCAGGAGTTCAATACTAGGGCTTGAGTCACAGGGACTCCAGTTCCTCCCAGCGTGTTTAAATAGCCAGTTCCAAATCTCCAGGCTGAGCAGCCCAGTCGACTAGAACAGCAGTTTGGTCTTATCAGAGCACTGTGTCAGCCAGACATGATCTGAGTGCACATAGCAGTGCCATGAGATCTGCTCTTAGATAAGAACCATCGTTAGAGCTGTTTTCTATCATGAAGACTTAGATACAAGTTTTTAAATTTTTCTTTTATTTAATTAAGTCTGTATTTTTGCTCTCTCTTTAGGGTTCAGAAACTGATGCAGTCATTGGTCATGACCTTTAGCTGCATCTGAAAACCTTGCAGTGGAGCAGAGGACAGGAGAATGTGCAGAGGTTGCTTTATTCTTGGATTCCTTAATCTTGAGCTGGTTGGCTGGTGGCCCTTTGTACAAGTTTTGGGTGAATCCAACGTGTGCCATAGGGCCATTATTTTAAGTAACATGTACCATATTCAAAGGATTTTCCAGAGTTCAAGGAAGTGGCATCCCACTCCCTTGACAAGTGGGAAATTAATTGCTTTAAGTTGGTTCCTCCGTCACTGGATGGTGTCTCTTCTGCTGTGAGACAGTCCTCCTGTGAGCAGGTAAAGCAGCTTTAACTTTGTTCTGCACTTGTCAGCTCCAGGTAACCATAGTCTGCTGAAGAGAAGCATTTGGCTGAGATGAATGGTCTATTCAGGAGTACTGATAGTTTTATCTGATTGATATTTTCAGCCACTAAAAGGCAGAAGATGACCCGTGCAAAAATAGTTCAGTCAAGGCAGATGAGAAGCTGTCTAAGATACTTTTCATTAAACATGTTATGTAAGATGAGCAAATAGATCAAACTGGTAGACTTTAGCAATAGCATTTTCCAGCTTTCAATTGGTGCATCTTTGCTCTAACTCACAGGAGAAATATGTTCTCAGCTGGAATGTGCACGTATCCTTATCCTCCATGGTACAGCTCATTCTCATTTGGAGGCTTTCTTGCACAAACTGGGAATGGTCAGACTGAAAAGCTTCCAAGTGTGACACACTCCAGGTTTTTCTTGTGGTGTGTCACTCTCTTTTCTTCCTTTTTTTTTTTTTTTTTTTTAATTGTACTGCCCACTTTTTCTAATGCTTTAACTGAAAAGAAGAAAATAAAGGAGGAATTCTGTAATTTTGATAATGTTGGAACAAATTGTTTCACATTTTCAGAATTCCACTTTCCTCCCCCGCATTGTTTGGCTGAAACAATTTGTTGAATTCAATCCAAATTCCCAAATAGCTTCAGTCGTCCTGCATTTTTGGCGAGTAAACTATTTGTCTAAAAATTTTTGTCCAGCTCTAAAATTTACCTCAGAGTTCTCATAAATGAGAATTAAACCAGAAAACTTGCCACTGCCATATTTTCAGGTAAAAAATTACTATCTACCTGTGGTTGTAAGCATCATGGAGCAGGGACCCCAAAAGCTTTCATGTTGAAGATGATACCTCGGTCAAATGCAGCATAAATAATTACAGGCTCCTTACTTATGTGCCCTTGAATTTTCACTGACGTCTGTCCTCACATCCTCCTAAGGTATGGCATTGCACTTCTTCTTCAGAGTAGGTGCTGGTTTCCATCTCAGAGACTTACTGAATTTTTGTTATACATCCTGTCTCTAGGTTGTGCAATATGTAATTCAATAATGTTTTTTAGGTGGTTTGGGGTTCATGGGTAAAAGACAACAGAGAAATTCAAATTGTTGTTCTCAGGAAGTTTATTACTTTGTGTTCAGGATATACTAACTCTGTAGACTGGACTTGCATAAGTAATTTCGCTTTTTATAACATGTCTAACTAATCACAGTTGCAGTATGACAGATCCAAATTGGACAGATGTTTCTTCAAAATAAAATGTCCAAAGGCAATAGTGTTGAAGTTGCCAGTGAAAAAACAAAGACATCTGTACTTTTTAACTGAATTTGAAAGTTTTTTTATTCCTTCTCCTATGTTTCTGTAATTTTAGGTCATGTCAGAATCAGTCCGTGTTACTGATTCGTGAAGTCTATTGTCTAGTGATGTCAAAAACTGAAAACTAAATCTATTTAATTTGGTATCTCTCTGTGAACTTCACTGTGCTTTACACGTATTTCTTATTTCTTCTTGGAGTGACAGTTTCTCATGGACTGTTAGACCAGCAAATGTGTATTTCATTCAGTTTCATGCGTCTATCAACTTAAAGCACAATTCCTGTGAATCTCCTTTTCTCTTTCTTTTCTAATTGGTGTTCATATTAAAAAGATTGATGTGCAGTGGCCACGCTAACCCAGTCTCTGTATCTTAGGGAGATTTTATTATACAATATTTCTTCATCACATTGCTTGTGTGTTTATGAGTAGTGACAATATTTTTCTGAGCAATAGATGTGATTAAATCCTAATGGTGTTGTGATCATTTTTAATATGATAAAAAAGTATAGGCAAGAGCCATATTACCTAACAGGATCAGGTTGTCTTTTACTTTTCTTTGCCCCACTCTGCAATCAGGCTGATGTACTGGAAAATTGAAATGATTGTAAGTGTGGTATAAAAGCCTAAGTAGAGGGAATGTTTGCCCCACTCTGTATATGCTTAATTTGTTCTGGGAGGTGTTTTGCTGAAATTAGAGTTACAAGCTGTCACCTCTACAGGAAAGAAAGACAGCCAGGGGGACACTTCTACTGCAATATAAAACATAAATTCCATATAATAGATGTATGTTTTTCTCTATCTCAGCTTTTCAGTCCAGAAAACACATCTGGTTTTTTGTACCTATTTTAAAAAGACTAAGCTGAAGGCTATGTCCAGATTTCCCAATAAGCTTGAAAACGGATGGACAAGTTTCAGTGGTAGTCTGGCACTTTTTAACTCACATTTTTTAAAACAACAGGTATTTTGTTTTCATGTGAACATGATGCACTTTGCTTTTTCTGAGTCTGCTTTCCAGTTGTGCAAACTCTGGGATTCTGGACAGGTGCAGCCAGAGGAGCAGGTGCCCTCGCCAACAGGAGCTGTTGGCTTCTTGAACTATCAAAGCACTCAAACTGTTGGCTGTCTGAACCGCAGCTTACCTTAAAGTACCATTCTTTTAAAAATTAATAGAATTAAGATGTCTCACAGTATAAACATACATGTCAAGATACATAGGTATTAATATAGCTTACTCAGAGCAGAACTGAATTTGCTTTCCTTCTTAAAGCTTCAGATAAATTATCCACATATTCAAATATACAATGGGCTTTCAAACTATGGCACTAAGATATATAGTGTTAATTCTACACTAAGATTTCAGTTATAATTAATTGTTAAAATGATGACTTGGTATTATCGTCATTGTTTAATAAATCTTTAGGTATTGTCTATCAAATTATTAGGAAGTTTATGAAGTCTTTGAGAATGGAAACAACTCTAGAGTGCTGTCTTTAAAAAACATTAATGGGGTTGGACACTTAAACTAGTCTTATTTAATGAAGATTTAAGTATTCATTTTTAGTTTGAATATTGTCATTAGGGTAGACTTTAAAACCTCATTTGGATGATTTTGCATATCGCATTATCAAATTAATGTTATAAGTAAATGAGGCTTTAATAATACTAATTAGTTCATGGCTACCTTTTGAATGATGGTCTCATGTTTCATGAGCTTTTATTGCTAATTAATCTATCATGAAACAGGAAGTAAGGAAACATCTTAGAGCAGTTATTGACCTGTTCACCAGCTGCAAGAAAAACCCAAGGTAATTAAAGTGCATGTAATAAGTGCCTTCCCACAGTGAAGACCCCACAGGTCGTGGCCTTGTTGGTGGAACATCGTTGGCCCTTGCAACAACCACTCTAAGAGGGACAAAACTGAACTGGGCCTGCCTCTTCTGTCAACAAGGAGGGGCAGGAATCTGAATTTTCCTTTTTCTCTCCCCAAGTATGTTATTTAAAGCAATTTAATTCACTCAAATAAGAAAGATGACTCTTTAGACTGCAGTGTCTCCATGCATTGCACTGGTTCCTCAGTGGATGACATCTCTAATTCCACTGAAGTTACTCTGCATTTATATTCATGACTGAAAGGAGCCTTCAGCAGTTCAAAGTACAGTAAATGCTACTCATTTCATCGTCTTTTCCTAAGCTGTGTGATCTGAGACACAGAGAAGGGCAGAAATAGAAATGGAGGAGGCATTAAAAGGAAAAAAAAAAACCTACTAATAAATTATTCATATAGCTGCATATCCAGGCTATATATACATGTACATGCACATATATACATGTATATTTGTATATATGTATATACATACATACACACACATACGTATAACCTTTTTCTTATAAAGTTAATAGTCAGTGATTTAGCTTCAGTATCCAGTTACTGGTGAAAGTCCTGTCTATAATTAAAGGTACGACTACATCTACTTCAAACTTCTACCAGAGCTTAACAGGTGGGAGGGATTACGGTTTTACTTTAGCGAATGCCGTGTGTGCACAGAGACCATTTGTTAGACTTGAATTAACTCCCCAAAAAGTCAGGGTCCTGATCTGAAATTGTGGCTTAGGCTCCACTCGAACTGCTTCATCACAAAATGCTAACACAGCTTTCAGCAAAGAACTATTTGCAGGTAATATCCAACTATATATCAAACATGCTTCTTTCTTTGGCTACATTGCAATTCTTTGCTTCGTTTCCCACGACACTTTTTGTTGTCGTTGTGCAAGGCTTTCCGAAGAGTTAAATGGTAGTATGTTTACTTGAGACCAGTCGAAAAGTTCTTTCAAGGCTCAAAAAGCATTTTCATATTTCTAAAGAAGCTTTCAAAATATTTGAAATATGTGTCCCTGTGGTGATGTCATCCTCAAGGGAAACATACTTCTGATATGAAGTATTCCCATTAGGAATCTCAGAGATCTTCCATCTGTATTCTTAACCTCAAGAGGTTATCAAATGGTAATAGTTAATTGTGAAATGGGATGTCATCTAATGGAGTGCTGGCAGGCATGTTGGCCGGTAGTTATAGGTCATTGCACAAATATTTGTAGAGGAAGTGAAGGCTTCATTTGGCCTTAACAATCAGACATCTTAGACAACTATTCATGGAGTGAATAATGTTCAGATTCAGGCAGAACCAGAGCCTTGCTGGTCATTTTGGGGAGCACAGCCGTGTGTGCACACCAGAGGCCCAATGGCTGTAGCAGATCTCTGGGACTGAAGCCAGCAGCGTTATTCCTGAGCCAGCAGTGACTCCCCAGCTGCTGAGCACTGGGTACACTACCTTGTCCTCTTGACCAACAGACTCACCATCTTTAGGAGATGCTGACTCTCCTGTGCAAGGATTTGTGCAGCAGCAGTCTGCAGAAGGAGCCCAGCGAGCGGGGAGCCCAGCACAGAGAGCGCCTTGAAGCCGTCCACCTTGAAAAGGCTTAAGAGGAGGGCCCATGGGTGCACCTTCTTCCCTTCCTCCCTTGGCTGAGACAATCGGGTGCTGACAGGGCAGCTGTGCTCCCCTTGGGCAGGGACCTTCGTGCTTCTCCACAGCGGTGGCAGTGACAGCATCTCCTGTTCCGGGGAGGCAGCATCTCCTCCTGTGCTGCTGCCCTGGCACCGGCACACTGCGGTACCTGCCTAAGGAGGCAACTGGTGATAAAGCTCCAGAGAGAAGTGTTCTGAGTGTTGACTTTCATCAGGAGTAGCCCCCGGCAGTGACCCTCTCCTGCTCCTTCAGCCTGCAGTGGGGAGCGCTCCCCCTCGGCACGTGTTCTTCTCCTAGCACTCTGAGCAGAGGGGCAGTGGCAGATGCTCCGAGTCGGCCACCAGCAGGACTCGAGCACAGAGGGTCCCTCGAGAAAGTTAATCCAAATTAAGCAGAGGTGCAAAGCGGATTTACCAGCTGTAATAAAGCATTCATCTTCAGATTTAGCTTAACTCCATTACAAGTGGAATTAAGCTATGCTGAAATCAGGTCACTTTAATTCTGAGTAATAACATGCCCACAAGAGTTTGATGGGGTGTAACTAATCCGTTTAAAGCTAATTCAGATTCCAGGTTTGTCCCCCTGCAGACAAGGCTATGCTGTATCTCACAGCATTACTTCAGCAGTAGGGCTGACTACAAGGAGGGGGTTCCTGCTCCAATACACCCTCTGCTTCCCCTGTGCAACTTACTACGGGTGGAGGAACTGCAAATTTGGGACTGAAGCTGGTCCTAATTGCTCTTTTCCCGATGAAGCGGATAAGAGCACTCAGGCCTGCCAGTGGCACTGTCCTCAAGCAATGCGAAGCACGGCGCAACATGATACAGCTGTGCTGGAAGAATGCAAGCTCCTGCTGTGCAGAGGCAGTGGGCTTGGCTGCAGAGCCCGCTCCTTCCCGCTCGCTGGGGGAGATGATGGCCCCGGTGCAAACAGGATCCCCACGACGGCACCAGAAATCGGATTTCTGTGATAAGTTGCTTAGCTGAGGTATCAAAATGGCTCTGATTTCTGTGCAATGCCAGCAGCTGAATGCAGTTCAAGGTAGAGGGGCTGGTGCTGAGGAATTCAGTGCCACCCAAGCTGTCTGTGGAAGAGACCACGATGGCTCTGGGTCCTCCCGTGTGTGCAGCACAGAGCTGTGATCCCAAAGTGGCAGGAAAGTTTAGTCTGGTTCTTGGTCAGAAGTTTACAGTGATCTTCTTTGGCATTTGCTTAGCCCTTCTTCAGCCCTAACCTCAATTTTAAGGTGCAAGAATTGCATGGTAGATGAGACCTATGTTCTGCAGTGCAATGCTTGGGCTGCTGCGTGGGCTTGCTCCACTGGCAAGCAGGTCTTGGAGCTGACTCTTTGGGCAGAGCAAGACTCACACTTCTAGCTCCCATCTCTTTCCTTGGAGGTTGGTCCATGCCCAACTCATTTGGATACAGTGGCATGGCCTCTCTCCAGATCCACGAGATGCAGCTGGGATGCCTAGCTTGCTGTGTGTCATGCGTGATAACAGCTGCCACAGTGAGCTGTCAAGGAAGACCTCCCCACTGCAAGGATCCCTCCTTGGAAGTGCACCCTCTGGGCAGCTCAGCGCTATGGTCCCTCCTCACCTTGTGCTCTGCCTGCCCTGACCTTCATGGAAATAAGTATAGGAAGTATAGCAGTCCCACTTTTGTGCCAATCTTCTCCATCAAACCAGAGGTTACCGAGCAGTGGAGTTTGGAGACCAAACTAGCCCAGCATCAGATGCTGTGAATCTGTGCTGGAAGAAGGTCACAGAAATCACAGGTGGATAGTTTCTCTAGTTCTGCACCACCATGGATGCTGAAACATCCATGCGGGTAGCCAAACTGCCATGTTCAATGAGAAATCAACACTGACATTCTCCCAGGCGTAATCACCCATAAGATCAGAGCTCGGTCTGTCTGATACAACCAGAGTAGACAAGATGTGCCTTCCTTTCTCCCACGTGAGCTGCAAAAGATGCAGGAAGACTCCTCTTATTGGGCTTTTCATTTATCTACACAATGTGTACAGCTAAAAACAACGTGTAAGAAATATTGCTAATTGCTGTCATCTGAGATGCAATTAGTTAATTCTTGTGATAGTCACATAAATAACACCATAGGGAAATCTACTTATGTAGTTCTCTCAGACTGTGAAAAAGTACAGAATAATGATGAACTCTCAAGAAAATGTGATATTTTAGTTCACTGAATTATCATTAAAGATGCCTTGTGTTGTAATTATACCACCAAGGGAGACCTTCAGAATCTAGTGGGTTTGCTGCCAGGTTGTCCAGCCCGGTATTGTCTAGCTCTTTGGAGAATCACTGGAAAGTATAAGGAGTGTTTACTGTGGCTTGAAATAATTAAAATAGTATGGCTCCTAGGTTTTCAGTAAAGTCTTCTCTTCAAGATGTTAAAATTGACGCTAAATGGGAGTTAAAACACTGTAAAAAACATTTTAATTAGCTTAAAATTATTGTCTTCAAAAAAACTCTGCAATGGCAACACCACTTTACTAGTCACGGCATCTTCTAGCCTGGTTGCAAAGTGAACATCTAGTGTTAAAAATAAATTTTAAAAGAATTTATTTAAAAATCTGAACCAAACTAATACAAAATCTTAAGACCCTACAAATAAAATGGAAAGAAAAAAGAAAAGAACCGATTTTCTTTTTTTCATTGTTAGTTCACTAGTACAGACATGCTTACATTTTGGGAAAGGGTCGTTGTTATGTCCAGATTGATTTGTTCCTCTCTAGTTGCAATTTTTGTGATAGGTAAGAAGTGATAGAATTTGGGTCACCTCCCTCTTCAGTTCAGATGTTACTGCCCCCATCTCACTCTCACCTATTCAGAGAAGGAACGTCATGTACAGCATGCTATTATTTTTTGTTCAAGTGAAAGGACATGTTATTTATAAAACATACTCACTTTTCCACACCTAAAGGGCAAAACGGAGCCTTTTGACTTTCCACCTTTCCAGATGTGAAATTCCAGATCAGACATCAACCTAGAACAACCTTTTTATAAGCCATCTCTTCACCTCTCTTCTATTCCTTTTCACTGCCAATAAATTGCATGAAAAGCAGTTCTGGCTGTCTGAGGACTCTCTCTCAGAAAGAGCATAGCAAGTCTTGAGTAGCCTTTGACTTCTTAGTGTTTCCTGGTACAGAAAGACTTAGCATCAATAGAGGAAAACAAACAGATAAACTTTTTTCTAATTTATAGAGTGGTTTGATAAAGGAACAAGTCACAACTGATCTCATCCCACCCTCCCTCCCCCCGCTGTCCCTTTAGAGGAAATCAGGTCCAATTGACCCAAAGTTTCTAATTTGAGATTGTGAATAATTCTATTTATGCCACAAGTATTTTTTCAATGTTGAAAGGCTTATTCCATCAGTCTGCCCATGTTGTGTTGTCTGGCAGTATAAATCAGTCACCAAAATCCTCTTGGTCATCTGTGGACATCCTCCAGTGGCTGCTTCATGTTGTGGTCAGCTTCAGTGATGTTAGAAATATGCACAGCTTCTATACTCTAATACCAGAAATAATGTGTTGGTAGGTACAAAATAGGCAATACCCTCACTTAATTTTTGTTAGTTCTTTGAAGGACAGATATTATCTTCTTCCCCCTAGTTAATTCAGGTTCCTCCTCACAGCTTCACATCTTCTTTGAGATCAGAAAAAAAATGAATTAATATTTTGCAAAATCATGTGGCTTGATCATATTTACCCTTGTCCACCTTCCTTTCCCTTGTGCTTCCTCTGTGGTGGTGCATGCCCTTATTCTATGTGGCAGGCACTTTAGGACAGTAACGCGATGCATTCTGTGAACTCCCTAGAAAGGGGTGGCTTTGCATAAACACAACAAATGATACTCAAGGCCACCAGAATCTCGTGCTAACGCTGCCCCTGGTATCTTCACTCTGAAGTGTCTTGGTCCGTGTTGATTCCCACTGATTTCAGGTAAGAGCAAGCAGCTAGTTTTGATTATTGAGGACAGTGGAAACTCCATATTGTCCACATTTTGAGGAAACATCTCAGAGTGTTTTAAGGAAACATCTCATGGTGAGACAATACAGAAAGTATTTTATATTCACCTTGTTTAAAAGCCACAAAACACCCACAGCAGGAAAAATGAGAAGCAAAGTTTTGAATGTTGTTAAGTGTTGAGTATTGAAAAGTACTGAGTACTGAAATGCGTTCAGTGTTTTAATTATTGAAAATTATTTAAACTTGAGCCATTGGGGGAAGGACATTACAACCCACAGCTAAGTGAGAAAACAGTGGTAGTGGTCATGGGTGGAAAGAGAATCTTGCAGGGTAATGGGAACAAGAAAGGCTTCAGGAATGGTAAAAGAGTGAAGGGAAGTCTGTCTGACGTATAGGTACACCAAAGCACAGCCTAGGATACAAGCAGGAAGGAGAGCTCTGCATGTATTTATGAAGGGGGAAGGACATTACAACCCACAGCTAAGTGAGAAAACAGTGGTAGTGGTCATGGGTGGAAAGAGAATATTGCAGGGTAATGGGAACAAGAAAGGCTTCAGGAATGGTAAAAGAGTGAAGGGAAGTCTGTCTGACATATAGGTACACCAAAGCATAGCCTGGGAAACAAGCAGGGAGAAGGAGGGCTCTGCATGCATTTATGAAGCTACAGCATCATTGGAATAACTCAGATGTGGTGGGGCAGGCTCGCATGACTGCAATGCTACAATAGGTGCAGGTTCTTCAGGAGAGACAGGGAAGATGAGGGTGGCTTGTCCTCTGTATGAAGAAGTCTTAGTGTATGGAGTTCTTGTATGGGAAGGATGACGGGCTGGGTGAGAGTCTGTGTGTCAGGATCAGAGGAATGCTCAGTGAGGATGGCATTGTGGTAGGAAAGGGTGAACAGGGTGAGGAAATGGCTGAGGCCTACTTTAAACAACTCAAGAAATTCCTTGGATCAGAGAACCTGTTTTTTATGGGGCATTTCAACCTCCTGACATTTTCTAGAAGAGCGACAATGTGGGATGCAACCAGTCAAAGAGGTTTCTGGATGGGATCAGGGATAGCTTCTCAGCATAGGTACTCGATGAGCCAACCAGGGATGACACAAAGTTAGATTTGCTGTGACAAACAAGGAAGAAATGCTTGGGAATGTGATAATCAGTGGCAACTGCTATTTTAGTACCCATGAAATAGTGGAGTTGAAGATCCTGAGGGGAGTGAGAAGGGAGAATAGCTGGGTACAGACCTTGGACTGCAGGCACCCAGGCTTTGATTCATTCATGAAAGGGACAGATGGGATTCCATGGGGGGAACTCTGAAGGTAAAGTGCTCAGGAAGCCTGGTAGGGACAAGAGACAACAGACAATCTAATTTTCAATGAAATTTAAATAAATGAGTTTCCAATGGGGTATAAGAAACTTTTTTCCATTAGGACAATTGAGCAGTGGAACAAGTTTCTCAAAGAGGTTGTACAGTCTCCATCCTTGGAGGTTTTCAAGACCTGACTGAATAAAGCCCTGAGCAACCTGGGCTGACCTGAGAGCTGACTATGCTTGGACCAACAAGTTGGGTTAAAAGCCCCGCGAGGTCCCTTCACACCTGAATTATCTTGTAATTCTATGAACATGGCAGCTGTCTGGTGGAATCAGTTGGCCTCTAGAAGATCTAACACCAAAAATATCAGTTCTGTTCACCTTGACTCCAAATATTCATCTCAATCCAACTTTCTGGCAGAATAGTGGTACACAAATAATTCACTTTTAAAGATGACATATAAATCTTAAAAACAAAGAAAGTGGTAGGAAATAATTGGTTGGATCTGGCTTCTATTCCAGAGATTGTGAAATTCACCCCTTGATTGATGGGTAGATGCTGTGACCATGAGATTCTTCTCCCGAGAGCTGTGGAAGGGAGTCTATATACACTGCCTCAGGACAAGGTGGACCAGTTCCCAGGGAGAAAACTGTATCTCTGGCTTTCATAGTATTAGATGTTCATGGACTAGCCTATTAGTGTTAGTTTAGCAAGTGCCTGTGTTACAAACCCGCAAGCAATGGGTCAGACAGCTTGAGTGTTTCAGTTCCAAACCATCTCACCATCACATTTTCACGTGTGGAGATTTTCAGATCTTATAGTGACTCACCACCTGTAAAAGCAGACAACCTAATGGAAAAAAAGAGCAACCCTTAAACTGTTGTTTTTCTACACAGCTCCGTGGCGTAAAGAAAGTTATAAAAATACTTGAAGCAGGACTTGGCTTTTTCTTCTGTTAACTCTTTCTTGTGCCATCACAAAGCCATTGTTAAAGCACAACTGGAGTTAGACTAAAGAAATTCAGCATATTGTGTTTCCAAACATCACACCAACAAGGTAAGTCAATCTTCCCTGCTTGTTTGCTGGAGAGTTACATTGACAGCGAATTCAGCATCATCAGTGAAGAAGGGACAAATGATCCCTGAGCACTCTGAGTGCAGATAGAGGCTGAGATTAGGAGTTTCCTGACTTAAATTGGGTTGTTGAACACCACCATCCTGGAGTTCTAGGGGGACTGGTGTCCAGCAGCAAGGGTCTAACATGTGGAGCTGAAAGCAGTTTGAAAAGGAAGGAAAACAGATTCTAAAAAACCCAGGTTTCTTAGGTGTGCCTCAACAGTGTGCAAGGCTTTAGAGAAAAAGTTGAGAAGAATAAGAAAAGATGGGGCTAAACAAGAAATAGAATAAAGTACAAAATGGAAATAATGAAAGTGTACCAAACCAGACTTAAGGTGATACCTTCTTCTGTGACATAATGCATATCTAAAACAAGGAAAATGCATTCAATATTCTTGTTATGCTCCAAAACCACTAAAACGGAGATTATTTTTTGTACTAACATGTTGTGTACAATTTTTGTGCTAAAACTGTAAAAACTCTTTAAGCAGAGAAGGTAATTGCCAGTGGCACTAAAACTGGCTGGGAAGAGGTTATTGACAGAGTGCGTGAAGGTTATTTAAGACCTGATCTTACAAAATGCTTTCATTAATTGCTTTAATACAGAGACGAGTAAGTGTATTAATGGCACTTGCTGTTGATGTCAAACTGGGAAGCATCATCAGCTCAGAGGAGGTCTGCAATAACAGCAAGAGGTTAAAGTAACACTGTTCTTGTGGCAAAGCCATGCTTTTATTTACAAAGTACAAGATTTTTCTGATGTGTTAGGAGTTAATTACTATGAAACAACAGAAGAGAAGGAAGATCAGGGGGTACTGGTCTGATACAGGGTATCTGTGAACCCTCAGCGTGATGCACATGAAAAAGATTTATTTGATCTTAGGAGGTGCCAGGAATTTTCAGTAGTGGGAGGGAAGGTTCAGTGCTGCTGGCAAAGCTTCCTGCAGAGACTGTGTGTGAGTCCTCTCCAGCCAGAAGGGCTGGGATGGCTGGAGAAGAGAGTGCTTCTCGTGTGAGATGAGATTTGGGCAGTTCAATCTCCTTATCTCAGCAGAATGAAGAGTGAGAAGGGATATAACTAATCTGTAGAAATACATCACAGGAACATCAGAGAGGGAAACACTGTTTGTGTTGGAGGACACTGTTCATGCAAGAGCAAGGGGGAATACACTGCGTGCGTATAAATGTTGGGTGGAATGAGAAGAAAATTCTCTGTAACAGGGATATTTTGGAACAGACATCCAAGTAGAGTAACAGAAGCAGACGGCTGGTCTAATTTTATATTTCAATAAATGTGCTTCTCAGTCAGTGCTATGTGCTTAGGTTAGGGACATACACAGATTCGTGGGTTTACAGAGATAAATGCGTGGTGGATGCTTATGATAGCAGCCTTTCTGACCAGTTATGTCCCTTTCTGTCCCCTCTTATTCTAAATCATTTAGAACAGTGACATGGGGGTTATTCTTCCAGATTTCAAGTCAGTGACCTAACTACAGGACTGGTTACTGCAGTTGTACATACTTTCTCGCTTTCCATTGCTCTTCTTTTTCCATTCAGAAAGTCTTGTTTTCCCTCTTCTTGAGAAAGAATAGAGAAAAGCAAAATCTCCACAGCAGCAAAGGTGAGACTGTAAAACTACCTCCTACCCTGAAAATTACTGCTGGACTCAGAGTGCTTCAACTCCACCTGTGATAGGGATATGGGAACACAGTTTAATTACTTGGGGAGTGCTGCCTAACAGCCATTGCTGAGGTGGGACACTGGGGAATCACACAGCCCTGCTGGCACATGCTTTTGCTGGAATTTATCCAGCATCTCTCACATCCTTTGGTACTAGTGTGGCTGGTGCTGGCCTTGGATGATCCTTGCACACCACAGCCAACA
>NW_010118305.1:0-57646 GCF_000699245.1 Pterocles gutturalis | reverse complement strand
CTCATGCTAAAATTTTCACAGTGACCTATAAGAGCTGGTGAGCTGATGAGAAAAATCGATAAGGCCTTATTCCAGAAAAGTATGAATTTATTCTTTCAATCAATAGCAGTATCTCATTCAATAACATGCACACTCAAGGAACTTCCTATGAGTTTTTCTTTTTTATTGATGTGTGATTTTGTTTTGATCTCATTTTAAATGCATTCTGGTGAATTTTATAGTACAAACAGTGAAAAGAAAAAAAAAATCTTATCCTCAGAATCAGGGAGAGTGAAAAATGAGATCTAGGGATCAGAAAGCAAGACTGACTTTCTTTTATAAGATACTGAAGACTTTGTGAAAAGGCACAGAAAGCTCTCACAACTTTCCACTGTCTGACCCATCGACTTAAACTTTCACTCATAGCTAGGCTCTGATTTCTCCAGATAATTAAGTTAACTGATTTCCCAAAGGAGATCAGCCAGCCCTAGGGAATGTATAAGGCTCTTAGTATTTCTGAAACATTTTTTAAAAAACTAAAACTATTTTAAAATCTGTCCACTTCATTTAATAACCCACACAGTATTATGACTGCTTGGCAAGTCTAGCTCCAGCTGTGCTATTAACACCCTTTGCATCTGATTCTTCATAACATCAGAGGGCACCACAATAAAATGCTCATATAAAAAGCCTTGGTTCAGGTGAGGTATAAATTCCATCCAGGCTCCAGGTCACAAAAAAAAAAAAAAAAAGTGTATAATTTTATGATTCTGATCTCTTCTGGTCCAAAGTTCCCTGCCACTGTGTGCAGTCCAAGAGCGTGCCCTTGAGTTATGGCACTGTGTTACTGATGCTGGTCGAGGACTCCAGTTCAGCTATAAATTAGTCATCAGCAGAGAGTCATTATATTGAAATAATCCTGCAGGCATTCACACTGCAACATCACCGGGAAATAACAGTGTTTGCTGAAAGTCAATCTCCACTTAAAAATTTATAGTATCATTTCACTTTTTATATTCCTGTTAAAGGTGTGGATTATTATTTTTTCTACATTCAGATGAATCTCTGCTGAGGCTAAAGCTGGTAAAATTGAAGGCAATGGGTGCCTGACAGCAAATATTAACAGTAGCAGGGAAGTAGGAATAATTTGTTAGGAGTGAATCCATGTCAAAGTTGCAGATTTCCCCTGGAGAAACACAGCCTTTATATCAGCTATATATTTTTATTGCACCCAATTTTGGTTTTCTTGTTAAAAGAAGGTCTCCTTAAGTCCTTGCATTTCTTCTGCTCCATTCCCCATGGTTCACAAGTACAATAGTGAATGTAAGCTACAATAAAAAGGTCATTTTCTTCTTTCAGCAACAGTAACACAAGTGGCTGCATTTCCTGATTCTGGATTAAGTTCAAGATTTCAAATACGACTGGGCTCGTTTCTGATTAGAAAGTTTGATATTTATCACAGACTTTCCTGTCTTCCATATCCAGTGTGAGTGAGATTGTAAAAAGGTAAACTGAAAGGAACCATTCTTTTATTTAGCAATTAACCCCATCTGAGTAAATAATACGGTGTTGTGCACTTGAGCCTTCGCTGTTATGCACTGAATTCAGAATTCAAAACGGCTTCAAAGCCGCGTTCGTGAAATGATGACAAGATGCTGCAGAAACAGCTTTTCATGTGGAATATAATGCAAGTATTGTGTTACATAGTACAGTAACAAATAGAGTATAGTTGTAATGATATAGCAGATAAAGTGTCTGGAAGTACTTACCTGAGGGAAATTCAATCTTATTTTACTTCAGGGCCTGAGGCTTATAAACACAGTGTATGGTCTTGAAACTTAAATATTAGAGGAATCATTTTATTGGGGGGGAGGAGAAGGTAATGTTTCTTATTACAAGCAAATAAAATCTCCGTGCCCAAACACAAGGCAGAAATAGTCCAAATTCCTTCAGATGGTGTCTCAGCTTGACTTTTTTCCCAACAGGCTCACAAAGTCTAAGAGAAGTAAAATAATGCCACTAGCGATCCTGGCAGGAAAATGGCACGGATGGGCATGGGATGCAGCAGAGAGCCACACAGAGAGGGCTGGACTGTACCCTACATTGCAGGATGCACGGAGTTGGCTGGGGGTGGACGATGGGATCCTGCCCACAGGGAGGTCTCTGGGTCCCACCTGCCCATCCTGCACTGGAGCCACAGCACCCGTGGAGATATCCCCGTGGCTTTGAATAACCCACCTGAGGGTGTGAGGGCAGCTTAAGTGCAACACACAGCAGCAGGAGAGAGCAGCTACGTCTATTGTAGCAAATAAAGAAAAAAAAAAAAAAAGGGTACAGACTCGCGGTCACATGAATAATTTAATTTTTTACATGCACGAAAAAAAAAAAAAAAGGGTACAGACTCGCAGTCACGTGAATAATTTAATTTTTTACATGCATCCTAGAGTGGCTTTCGACCTGTTCTGTCCAGTCCCATCCCAGTCATCGCTGGGGCATGGTTCAAGGCTAACATATACTAGCAACCACCGCTGAGACGTGCTCTGGGCATGGCCGTTCTGCTGGGGGGGTGAGATGGACCAGCCGCCTGGATGTCAGCAAGGCTCACACAGGTGCTTGCCCATCGACCACAGAAACCTCACCAGTCTGGTTTACTTAATAACAGAACTGGGGCACAAGTGCCATCTTTTCCCCCTCCCTCCTGTGTCTGTAACGAGCCAGAGTTAGTCTGAAAGAAAAAAAAAAAAAACCACAAGTGATTGAGAAAGTGCAAAAGCTGCTATACCTGGTTTGAGTCTGAGGAGAAGCAGAAAGGCACTGCGTATTTATTTGGATAGTTTCAGAACACCTCCATGACTGGATGCAGTTGACTAGACTATGACGGAGCCTGACAGAAAACCCTGCTGGGATTTCTCCCGTGGCTTTCCCAGACTCTGAGTCAGGCCCTGGGCTATCTCTGGGTGGCCCAACTGGGAGCCCTGTGTTTGAAGGGACACCTGCCCACAGCTTGGCAGGGAACATTGCTCATGCAACTGGGACATGTCCTGTGCCCCTTCCCTCACAGGCAGCAGCTGCCCAGCTCCCTAGGCAGGGATCAGCATGGCTGAGGGCTTTAACTGACAAACACAGGGCAATTCAGCTCTGCCAGCAAAGGTGTAACACCTCCCAGCTGCTTCTTGCTACCTTTCCTCCGTGCTCTGCTGGGCTTTCCTCCCGCCTTCTTGATCAGCAGATCAAAGCATACGACTTAGCAAAACCCCACTTTTGTTGGCAGAGGCCACATGCACGTTGCTGGGACTCAGGCTTGCTGGGGAAGTTGTGCCAGTGCAGGTCTAGGGTAGCTTTGGTCTCAGCATCTCAGTCAGGATACTGGTCTGACCCTAGTTTGCTTGGAGGGTCAGCACAACAGTAAGCTCAGAGCTCACTTCAAAAGATATTTTGTCATTAAGGTCCTGGCAGACCGTTCTCTCCTCATGTCCTAATTTCAGCTGTGAAAGAGTTAGCTCTCTTCATAGCAGCTAATAAGAGGCTGTGTTCTGGATTTGTGCTGAGAAGGCTGATCGCACACTGATGTTTACAGTTGCTGCCAGGGCAGTCAAGGACTTTTCAGCTTCTCTGCTGTGCCAGTGTCTGCAGGGGCAGGAGAAGCTGGGAGGGAGCACAGCCCCAATTACTAGCCTGGGATTCGATCTTAAGTTTAGGGTCTCACCAAATTGGCCAATGGTATAAACCATATCATCCACGTCATGCCCAGTATATAGATAAGGATCTGTCTGGAAGTGCTCTTTCTTCAGCTCGGGTCCCTCTCCCAGGGTTGTCTCCCTCCCTTGGTCAGCTCTCAGGCACTCAGGCTCTTATCTCTGTTCTATGATCACAGTTTTGGGACTCTCCCTGCTCCAGGATCATTAGCCGGCAACAGACTGAGCCTTGGTCTTCTTGTGAGCAGTATCACTGTGTATCACTCATTTGTACTTTTTTATATATTACTATCATTATTATTATTTTCAATATTATTGTAATTTAGTTACCAAATTGTTCTTATTTCAACCCACAAGTCTCTTTTCTCTTTACCCCTTTACTTTTCTGCACTATCCCCAAGAGGGGGAGGGTGAGCAAGTGGTTGTTACATTTTGGCTACCAACCAGGATCAAAACTACTGCACCTCCCCATAGTGCATCAAAAAAACACATAAAACTATGAGAACATAGGGGCCATACAAGTTTTTATTTGGGCTTTGACCTTTATGTGTGACCATATAAACATCACATTAACTGCAAGGAGGTGTAAGACTCTTTTGGAATATTATTGTCTTTACGTTTTCAAACTTTATGAACTCTTGAAAAGGCTCTGCTTTGTTCCACTCAGTCTAAGCATGACTGTGCATGACTGTACATGACTGTACATAAATGCAGAAGGGAAGCACAGAGAAGAAAGGAAAGCTTCAAACTAATGTTAAATAAATTAACAACTTGTATTCTGGATTAGAGTTACCCTTATTTTCAGATGTGATGAGACAAAGCAGAGAAGTTAATGTTTCCAAACTTGATTACTAATTAGGTATTTTTACTGTCTGATTTAAGACATTTTAAGAAGTTGTATCCCCCCCCTCCAATTCTGGATGAAATCTGTGTCAAAAGATGTTAGACCACCCTCTGCAAATTGAATTCTTGGTACCTGAAACCTGGCACATGCACAGCAAGCTGAACAGGATCAGCATGAGTCTGAGGACAACGTAAGGAGCCCATCCAGGCAGAAGAGTAAGAATTGCTGTGTAGGAACATTTTATGGCCATTGTCCCTCTAGCTGGGCACTATCTAACCAGGATGTCCTGCAGACATTTGGAAGAGTGCTCCTGCTGTGCATTTATCAGCTTCACCTGAAACAGTCATTCGTCAAGCAGACCTGCTCTGGTTGAAGCAACAAAACAGCTTCAAGGCAATCAGGATACACAGATGATGGAGCTGTTGGACACCGAGCAACTCCTGGCTTTGGATTGTCTGATACTGTCAAGCTGCTTGCTGGAACTCCAGATCGCTTTGAAGGGAGGGAGAACAATGGCAAAATGCACAAGCAGAAGAAGAGCAAGTTGTGGAGGCTGGAGCACTGGTGTATGTGGAGTGACGGGATCATGCTGTCGGATGACAGACTACAAGGTACTAATTAATAATGGCTTGCTGAGGCATGAAGAAGGTATGATTGACCATGCTTAGCCAAATATCATCTCCACTGTCATGACTTTTCTCAGAAAGGGAGCTGGTTCTCAGGATCCTGAAATTCAGACTCAGACCTGTGCTTTTCACAGATCTTGGTGCTCTTGAAGGGCGTTCTGCTTCCTTTGCCGACTGCGTGGTTAATCTGCTCGTCTAGGCTGGGCTAGACAGGAGCATCGAGGCAAGATTGGTGCTCAGATTTTAGAGGCTGCACTAACTTACAGACATGTCTTTGGCAGCTTGGGTCTTTCTATGAGAAGCTAAGACCAAGTTACCGTTAATGGAAGTCACAGAATCACAGAATCACAGAATGTTGGAGATTGGAAGGGACCTGGAAAGATCATCCAGTCCAATCCCCCTGCCGGAGCAGGAACACCCAGATCAGATCACACCGGAACGCATCCAGACGGGCTTTGAATGTCTCCAGAGAGAGACAGTCAAAGCAATTTGTTTGGGGGAGTGAATCATGGGATGCATTCCTTTGCTATCTGATGCTTAGTATGTTACATGGGTGAAAAAAACTAGTGAATACATATGGCATCTCATTCGGTCCCTCTCCACATTTAAGTCTACTACCACAGATGTTTCAGACAACTGAAAAGTCAGCAGTTATTATATTAAATATTCAGTAAAATATGTGTTTCTGCCCTCGAGTCATTTTCTGGTTTGAAATGTGAGGATTTCTACACCTGGTAGGATTAGGAGAAGTATATGTAACACAACTATAAAGATGCTTAATATCTCTAGTTATCTGATTGTATCTTTTAATCCTGTTAAATTCTTGCACCTTTGCAATGAAGCAACGGTAGATCTACTAAGTGCCTTAGAAATACTAAGACCACACCACATATTTGTGTATGGAATATTTTGTCATGAATGGATCCAAGCAAATAAGTCACAAAGAAGAACATACTCAAAGAACACAGAAGGGGAAATTCCATTACCTCGGACTTCTTGTGAATTCATTTTTTCCCTTTAATTTAAATAGTTTGGTTTGCTCTGTAAATTGGACATGAATTCAAGTATTAAATCAGATTCCTTGTTTGTGATTTGTCATTCATCACATCAGGGTTGTTCCCTCCAGAAACACTTGTGTTGTGTCTTTGAACTTTTGTTTCCTGAGATATTTTCCTATGAAGTTATTAGCACTACACTTTTTGCAACACACAGACAGAAAGGAGTGAATGCATCCAAACATAAGCCATTTAACCACATGTGATAGAATTATGAAGGCAGCAAAAACTAATTTCCCAGAGTTTTTTAGGATTTTGAAATTTGGTTTCATTTTGAAATGAAAAAAATCTGAGGTGAGGACATTTCTGGGTAATTGAAGTGTTATGTTTTTAGTAAAATTTAAATGTTTCTTTTAAACTTGAAAAAAATTTAAAAATAAAAATCAGAAAGAATTCACTCAGAAAATATCAAACCAGTCTCTTTCAGTATTCTCAACACAATTTCCTTTTAAAATTCCTAACAAAAGACTTAAAAAAGCTCCAACAGTTCCATTAAATGTTCCAGTTTTTACAGACCTTCATTTTTGCCATGGAAGCTGTGTCCATCCATATTTCCTTAATAACCCTAGCCTGAACAAGGATTCACAGAGGGATGCATTTTATTTGTCCTTTTCCAACACAAAGGATTTCAGGTAGTAGATAAATTAGGCTACTGTCTTTGCCATAGTCAATTGGTCTGAAATGGGTCTATCCACACACTCCACATATAGTCTACAGTTGTAGTCAGTAATTAAGCAAACCCGTCTATGAACAGAAAATCAATGTTATGCTACATTTATTTGTCCAGGCAACACAGAGCAGTTATCCTAGTGTTGACTTAGTGCTACAATCAACCCAGGTCTGGAAGAATGAGAGCATTTTCATTCCATACTTGTTCTCTCCAGTGAAGTTATTGAAAAGGTGTCAGACAGGGACTGGGAGCAATCCTCCAAAAACTGAACAAACATCACCAGGTTGTTGGTTGTTTTTTCCCTGCACTCCAGAGACAGTATGCCTGTGAGCCATCAGGCAATATCAGCATTTGATCATTTCTGGACAGAAACAGGCTTCAAGGAAGGACTTCAATGTAAATTCAATGCATCTAGCTATCAGTCCTTGAGTCACACAGCCACTGGTATCTGGATCTATTTGCGACTTCACTTGATTTTGCAGAGAAGGACTCAGACCTCTCATCCTGCTAAAATCCACATGTGGGAATCACAGGTGTGCTTGAAAAATAAATGTGTTTAAAACAGAAATATCAAAATAAGATCCTGTATGTGTACGAAATAATTCTACCCAGATTTCCAAGGTGTTTTGGTCATTCTTTTATATACTTATATTGTTGGCCAATATTTGACTTCCCTTTTATCACTTGTCCAACAGCTGCTGGGGACCCAGAGGAGGTGAAAATACACAATACCCAGGAGAAGACCAGGAAAGCTGGCAGCAGAATGCCTTGCAGATGAAGGCATAGCACAGTAAAAAGGCTGAAAGCTGATGCTGGGTGAATTCAAAGTAGAAATAGGCTGAAAAGCTTTATCAGAGGTGAGCAGAGAGACACAAGTTCTGCACAGTGACAAACTCAAGCACACTTGCAGGGAGATGCTTGTTGGGAGGCAGAGCAAGGGAAGACCTAGCTCTGCTCCCTACTGGAGCAGCCACTTGCTGTGTCAGTTCAAGGAAATAGTTTCTCCTCTCACTTCACAGCATTTATTCCACTCACCTCTAGAGACTGTGCTGCTGGATATGGTTTACAGCATGTGACTGCAGTTTGGTCTTCTGGGGGCTGACCAGAGCACAGATCCGTGTGGCATCACTGCAGCGTGGGCTGTACGGAGGTGACCACAGAATGATGGTGGGAACTGCTGCAAGGGCAGGTGGTTAACAAAATCATACACACTGGCAGGGAAGAGGAGGGATCTGTGTTTGTGGATCAGTGTTTGTGCTCCCTGAGGGAAAGGAGAGGTGACACAGCCAGAGTAGGGGCAAATTCAAGACTTTTGGCTCCCTTCTGCTCACCACCAAAGATGCATGAACGCATCTGAGCTCCTACCCTCATATAAGCAGGTCTGCCTCCGCCTACCCTTCCTCCCAGGTAGGTGCGATGAAGACAACCGCAGGACTGCATAGAGATGCAGGAGTTCAGGTTTAAGGATTGCATCATTGCCTGAGGGCTGTTCCCTGACTCCTCTGAGGTGAAGGCAGTCAACTGCTGGGTCAAGCTACAATAAATAAAGTGTTAGGATTTTAAATTATTTGAGTCAGTGTTTATAAGGGGATAAACCTCTCATTAGGCGGTTTCATACAGCTGTGAAAAAGCAGAAAATCTACCAGCCATATAGCCTGAAGTAATCATCCTACGCAAGGCACTGCAATGTATTTTTTACAGCCAAAGGTACCAACTTTCGTATATGTTCCTCATACAGGTTATTCTGCTGAATTTACAAAATACAGGATTTTTTCATTTCCAGTGTTTACTTATTGGCTACTCCTCTTGTGACTAAAATTGTTAGGAACATATTGTTAGGAACATATGTTGTACATTGCTGTTAGAATTCATATGTGTGATTCCTCAAACTCAGCTGAACTGGAACAAATTTCATAGGAGATGAAGCTATTACATACACGGCGCCAGTCAGGAGACATCCTCCAGGCGTGCTGGTGAAATGTATAGATATCCAATTGATATTTTTAGTGTTGTAATTTAAGTGAATATGAAAAAATGCCTATGCATTTTGAGGAAGGAAGATGGGGAATGTGTCTCTATCAGTACTGCATGAGTCCACCCATTTTTTATGAGGTTACTGTTCCCAGTGAGCTGGAAAACTTGGGTAATACTGGGAACACATCTGTTTGGAGACCTGTAGAGTCATTAGGAAAAGTTAAAAAATATATAATCTGTGCCAAGGTGTACCTCAGCATGTACAAATGGCAGACAACTTGCCCAACTTGGGATGTTGGCAAAGGAGTTAGCAACGTCTACAGGAGAAAAATCTGTCTTTTCTGCAGCTTTCTCTTTTAGTCAGTACAACTGCTATTACCACAAACATCCACATGGCATGGGGTGCTCTGATAGTAGCACTGCCGAGTTCTTGCTGAAGGGAGCAGGAGACCTGTCCTGTTTCACAAGGAGCTCCGTGGGACAAGGCAAGCACAGGCAACCAGGTTGGAAGAAGCAAAAGGAGAGAATTAATGTTTTTATAATCTGCAACCCGCTCTCCTTTGGCTTTTGCCATGATTGTGTCTGTAATATTAACACCATCGTTGCCTACATGGAGTCCAAGCAAAGTTAACACTGCACTATCAACATAGGATTATAGACTTTGAAAAATATATGTTTTGTCCTAGCTTGTTGGAGACTTGCTAGCCTATGGCTGATGGGAGGGAGCGGTTCAGCTACATGTGTGCGAAACCACATTCACCCTCTTTTTGTGTTGCCAGTGGGAAGTTTACTTGTATTCAAACCACTTCTAGCTCAGTGTAAGACTCTCAGAGTCTAACTGGCATGTGTTCTTCAGAGCTCATGGAGACGTTTTACCTTTCCTTGAAGCACGAGATCAACTGCAGCCAGCAATGGGAAGGCAGACGCGGCACACACGCTTTAAGATGGTTTTGAATTTGCTCAGCCTGAACCCGACTTTTTCCTCATCAGATTAATACTGATCCACAAATTGGGGTAATGATTGGATTTCCACTCCTTAGCTTGGCAGAGGGGGGAGGGATAGTCTCAGAATTCCCATGCTGAAGCTGCTTTGGCGTATCTCATCTCTTGGGTTTCTAGATACTGGGCATCTAGCCTCTCCTGTTCTTTGCTTGTAGCTTTGCCTGTTAGTCTACCTGAAGACCAAAATTACTTGGTTTAATCAGTCTTTGATCCTAAAACATAGAAAAGTATTTGTGACATCCTACAATTTATGAACTAGCAGAAGTCAGACTTTCCAAGCTGCTGGTTCCTTCTGGTTCAAAATTCCAATAAGATCTGTGTCAGGGGTTTCAGTTCCCCTCCTGTGTAGTCATAACCCCTGAAAAGTATAGTCCCAAGTATATTGCTGTAGGCCATGTGGAGCAGGGAGTGCCATATGACTGCATTGCTCCCATGGGCAGGGAGAAGGGGCTCCACAGGCATGTGTACCCTGGAGGAGGAGCAGACTGAGCTAGCACCTCTGCCATGGCGTTATTTCCTTTCCAGTACTAAGCCCACCCTCACTGTCTGGAGGATGGAGGAGGCAATAAGGACATCCCACTCTCCTCTGGACTTACTGTTACTCTCTTCTTCTACTCCTCCTCTACCTTCCAAGTTGAAAATTGCACTGCCTTGCTTTCTTGCCATGGATTAACCTCCTGTGACCTGGATAGAAGGACGAGTCTCTCACCAACTGCTTGGCTTTGTTACCATGCAAGGATAACAAAACCTTTTGACACACATGCAAAAGGAAAAGTCTTACAGGCTCTCCCCCAACATTTTATTTCCTAAAAGAGAGGTTGTCTGACCTGTAATCATAGATGCTGTGGACCCACCTGTCCTCTTTTGATGCCAACCCATTTTTGATAGCTGTACTTCTTCCCTGTTCGGTTTTACAGCTTTGTGAGAGGTGACCTACTAGACAAGTCCCGTTTTGCTCCTGGGATGGCTCAAATTGACGGTAAAGTAGAGAGCTAAATGGTCTTAGAGCTGTTCTATGCGGCACTCAGCAACATGCTGAAGCTCATCACTATTACTTCCATGAAAGTGGCACCAGGGGACAATGAGGAGGGCTGAATATTAGTTTGATACTTCCGTGGGAGTTGAATTTCGAGCTCAGCCCTGGCCACTGGTGATTAAGAGGTCTAGCTGAAGGAACAATGATATAATGGCTTTCATTGTGACATTGGCAGGCCATTAGTAAAACAAGGATAATGATAATTCAACCTTTGTAATGCGCACAGGGATCTTTGCATGAATATGCAATTTGTATGTGCAAAGTATTTTTATTACTAATAGAAGATACAGTTTTGTCAAACATTGGAGCAGACTGTCCCAGTTTCAGCTGGGACAGAGATAATTTTCTTCCTAATAGCTGGTATAGTACTGTTTCGGATTTAGGATGAGAATGATGTTGATAACACGCTGATGTTTTAGTTGTTGTCGAGCAGTGCTTACACAAAGTCAAGGACTTTTCAGCTTCTCATGCTGCCCTGCCAGCAAGCAGGCTGGGGGTGCACGAGAAGTTGGGAGGGGACACAGCTGGGACAGCCGACCCCAACTGGCCAGAGGGATATTCCACACCATACGGTGTCATGCTGAACATGCTGAACAATAAAACCGGCAGGAGTTGTCGTGGGAGGGTTGCAGTCGCTTGGGGACTGGTCAAGCATCAGTCAGCGGTTAGCTGCTTGCCAGGTTAAGCCACAGACCATTCTTGTTTTCCTTCTGTGCTGATGGGGAATTGCCCATCTCCAATGGCAATAGGATGAGTGATTATGTTTTCAATGTGTTTGTTGCACAGGTAAAGTTAGAGTTAATGCTTTGCTTGTATACAGGAGAACTGCCATGTCACAGACCTTTATTTTTGAAAAATGAAAATAACAAATTATGTCTGAAAGATACACTACAAACAATGGTAAGAATGAACATTTGCTAGTTGTTTTGTTATGGCTTGTCAGAAAATGAACAGAGAGCCAGAATAATGGGAACAGGCAATGATAAATTCTTCCTCTGCAGTGCGGGATCCAGGAGTGTTTCTCCTGCTGGGATGAGACTCAGATGTGCACCACTTCCAGGCAATCCTGCATAGTTCTGCAGAGGAAAACCAGGCTCAAAGTCAAGAGGGAGCCTCAAAATGCTCCAGAAGGACCCCAGAGAAACCTCTCAGGGGACCAAAGCTGTGGAGGACACCTGCCACGCTATACGGGTCCCACCAATACAACCAAAGAGAAGTTGTATTTACATTGCTAGAGTCTGGCAAAAATTGCATATCGCTTGACTGAAAATATCATTATCTAGAATATAAAAGTATTAGTGTTTGGAACATTCCCAAGTGATCGTGCTTCATGACAAACCTTGGCAGTCTCTAGCAGACATAACATTTCAGCAGTGACCCTTTGCTGCTAGGACAGTATAATGAAAGAAACAAAAGCTTTTCTATGATTTTTCCTGAATCTCATGAAAGAATTAGTTTTCAGTAAATAAAAATGTGTAAAAAGCAGACCTTTCAGTTATTTCTTACCTGGAACCTGATTCTTCTCCCATGCAAGTAGATGGCAAAACCCTCTTGACTTATATGGGAGCAGATGATGCACTAATTTTTCCAGACCACAGGAGCTCAGTGTTGCCAACATGAAGGAAATGGCAAGTTATTGCTTGTACAAACAGTCACGTTCGGCCAAACAACAGACACAAGCTTACAGATTGTCTTAATGTCAAAGCAAATTATGGTAATAATTAAAACCCATGTCCCATGATAAATCACTGTTGGAGATCCTTGCAAGAGTATCAGAAACAGAAAAGAATTTCACAGCCACTGGAAGAAATTCTGCTTCTACTTGGGGAAATAAATGACATTCTTCACAGATAGAGGAATGAAACACAGGCTTGGCAGGGAATAGCTAAGAGATAAAGATATTATGAGGTAATCAGGCAATAATGCTTCAAAGGAATATTTTTTTAAAAGCCACATTATTTCCTTTTTATTGTGATTAAATACTTGTAATAACAGGATTGTTTTAACCTTGCCAATGTGCTGTCAGTGTCAGTTTTATTTAAAAGAAGGAAATAAACAAAAGGCTATTATTGCAAGGAATTCAAGTTGAAATGTTGAAGCTTTATTGCCTATATGATTGTATTTAAAATTAAAGGTTGTATGTCAAAGTGAAATCCTGGCACATACTCATACATTTCGTAAGAGTTTTTGGACTTGACATATGTATCCCTGTGACAACAATATCGTCAAATAATGGAAATATTGTATATCTATTAGAGCCTAGCAATTTAGTAACAAATTTATATAGACTTATTACAGATTGTCAGAAACAAGAATAATGGACATAGTAGAAATCCAAACCATATGTTCCATGAAAGAGTATGTCCTTCCAGCATTTCTTAAAGCTATAAATTATCTATCACACTACCAATAAAGTACTGTAGAGGTAAGGTCACTGACCCCGAAGCACTGACATTTAGTTCAAGATCCAACCCCTGCAGCTTAGCACTTCATCCAAATTTCCAAATGTGGAGGGGAACTCTTTCTTCCTTTTCCTGTGATGTTTTCCCACAGGCTACTCTGCTTGCTGATGTTTCCATTATAATATTCTTTGCATTCTGTCAATTTACATTTAGTAGCTGTACTACAGTAACAGGAGACTTTTAGATCATACTGTGTGTGCTCTGGGTCCGTATCAGCATTTGCTTGGCTGGACTGCTGGAAAATTCCCCCACTCTCAACTAGCTAAACATGATAGTCTGGGGCCAGCGGTGCCCCAGGTCTGGTCTTCATATATGCAGAAAAGAAAGAGCTGTAGGGAATGGTTTTCTTTGAGCAGAATAAGGAGCAGAGTGGCCTGAAGGCCACAATCTGTGGCAGGGACCCGAGCTCACCAGGATGCTGAACATCCACAGAAGTGTGGCATGGATACTGTGTGAGCAGGAAAGGGCAATGTACTCAATCAGCAAGAGCAAGCAGAGTGAAAAATAATAACAATGGAAAAAAAAAGGGGGGAAAGAAAAGAAGCAGATGAAAAGAAACTGCAGAAGTCTGAAAGTGATTTTTCATTGCATGCAGAAAAGGTTGTGGTAACTTCGCCACCACTGCTTTTTATTTTATCTTGCTACTTCCTAGTTCTAGCCAAATCCACCTGTGGAAGGTTATGGATGACATTCTCAGGTGGGGGAAATCAGCCCTGGGCCCAGATGGCAATACCACTCCCTGGAGCTGTTATTACCACGCCATGTGCCACTAGTGCAGTCAGCGAGCTCCAAGACATAAAAACTGAAAAAAAGAAACTGCTGGTTTCAGCATACCCTGACTTTATAAAAAGTACTACTTTCTAAACACTTGAGCCTTACTGTTACACTAACACCAACTGCTCCTCGTTTCAAATATTTCTGCACTGGAACAGCACTGGGCAAACAGACTGTGGGTTGGATAAGAAACCTAAACGTGGGAACAGGGAGGGAGACATCCAAGGTAATATTGTTTCGAGACTCTACAGTTAAGAGGGCTTTCTGTACCTCACATGGTATCAGTCTCCTCCCTCTCTCCAGGCTTCTTAGTTTACCGACAAGCCAGATGTCTTAAGCTCTCAGAATTTCCTTGCATATACAAATTGCAGAAGGGCAGCCCACATGACAACATTTTTCCTTCTCTTCTTGAATTTTTAAAAACCTCACAGAAGCAGCTATCTGCACATGCAAACATGCATTTGCAATTCTCACCCTGGTATGATCCATCACGCTCAGCGCCGTGGATGAAAGCCCTTCCATCCCAGAAGCAGCTGTCCATTTGTATCTAAATATGCGTCCCCTCCTGTTAGACAAAGCAAATCTGTCAACTCCATCCAGCTAGCTATTTATTCACAATGTTATATCGAAAATGATTCCTGTGGCTATAGATGGTGTCTTGCGGGAATGACTTGTTTTTTCCTCCTGACTGTTATTGCATGTGATGACCCTGGTTTGCGTTCCAGGTCAGGAATGCTCCGGGGGTAGCTCTGAGAACAGTTCTCCAGTTTGCTAACAGGATCATCACTTACATGCAAAATGTGCTGAAGATATTTTGCCATCCCTTTATTTTTCCCCTCTTGCTTAAAATATGGAAACCTCTGATTAATGCAACCTTTGGAAGGTTTGTTTGGGACAACTATAATTCTATCAGACAGGTGCCTCTTGAGGACTTTGGGAGCTGGACACGTTCAGCTTTTTTTCTCATTGATTAAGTCCAAATATTCACAAAGGCACCATTTGCACAGAGTTATAACACCCATCTGCACATTTTTCTTTCTTTGGGTGAGAGGAAAGAAACTTAGACACGAGGAGCTGCAGGGAAGGTCTGAGACAGGCACACTGACGAGGACTGAGATGAATAAAGGCTCATCCATCCCTCACACTGAGCCTTGTCACCTTGCCACAGCCTTGCTCCTATTGTGAGGCTTTTACCTTGACAGAATGGTGGAAACAAGGATAAGTGTACTGGGGACAAATGTATTTATGATTACTAGGTTACTTTAAATCTCTTTCTTTCTTGTTGCTGGTTGTGCTATAAATAGAGGTCCATTGGAATAATTTTTCTAAAGAAAAACATCTTCTATTGCTGTTTTATCTGGGAATTTCCCCAGCTGCCCCATTTCATAGTAGAACTAAATTCAGGTGGCTTAGTATAACCTGATTTGGTTTGCTTTGGGCTGGCGTGGAGGCAGTAGGATCATCTAAGGGTTCTGTAATTCAGATTACGCGGATCAGCAGACATGCCTAAAGCCTTTCAACAAATTCTGAGGAAACAACACATTTGGCAGTTTTGACACAAACAGTAAACAAGCCAATATTTCTAAATTTTTCATGACCAGTGGTCTCACAGTTGGTGGTGGGGAGTGCTTACAGCTCTCAGTACGGTGAGATCAGTAGGAACTCAGCACCTCTGCAAAAAGGCCACAGACACTCAAATCCTGGTGCTTGCCCAGAGATTCCTTGATGATGAATAACAAGCAAACAGATCGTACATCCTAACACATAGAAAATATTCATATAAATAAACCAGACCCATATTTAGCGAAAACATTGATGAATGATTTTGGTTGATTGCAGCTCTCTCACGCTTGTTTTAGGTTTCAGCAGAGCTGCCAAAAATTCAGTCTTCGCAGGAGTTCATGGGAACGTTTTCTTTGGTTTTGATCTGAGTGGGTAAACTTCTGAATACTGCAAAAATCACAGAACAAAACCTATTCAGAGCTCTTGAACTCCACTTGTTTTCCAAAGTGAAGCTGACCCAAGCTGGAAACATCATAAATACGGTGGTGCAGAGCTAGAAAATAACCCAGGCTCCTCTCAAAGCCTCTGGTGTCCAGGAAAACTTCTCAATCACCATGACCAAATTTTTGGGCACGTAGTTGTATCTTAAAGCACACTAAATAGTTTTAAGGTTCCCAGAAACAACTTCTTAACTTCATCTGGTAACTGGGTTTCTCAGTGATGGTATTCTGAATTGTTTTGTCAATCTAGAACTGGAATGATTATTAGTTTTTTAAGTAAAACTCCTACACTAAACACCTCCTGTGTCATGAGGAACCCTTGGATAATTCTTTTTCACTGTCTTAGATACATGCCATTAAATTTTTTTAAATTTTATAAATTACAGGAATTATGTGTTTTATTAAGATTTATCTTGGGGATTAGAAGATACCCTCATCCTGACTACCAGAGAAAATATTCTTCAAATCATTACTATTGGGTATAACAGCAGAGTAATTTTTTATTTTTAATAGCAAATCACTGGTTTGCCAACAATGCAGTTTCAGAGCAACAAAACAAAACAAAACAAAAAAGTGTGTTTCTATGTGTGTATGTGATAGAAATCTTAAAGCAGATCACTGCGGTATCTGTACGGTTTCACTGCAATATCCTACTGATTAGAGCACTCAGTAAATTCTTTGTTATTAGACTTTGGAGTGTTTACTTGGACATGAACTTTATTATGTGGAGTGAAAACTGAATAAAAGATTGGAAACAAATGCTAATGGTAAACAGCAATGCACTGAGTTGGAGGGAAGTCTGCAGGGATTATAACTGATCCTGATTTTATTTAATGACTTTATTTACACTATAAAAGGAATTTTTTATATATATAAAAGCCCAGCATGTTGAAGTAGTTAACAAAATGATTCTTAAATTACTGGAGGTTGGTAATGCGTTACCAGCTCTCCTGTCCCCCCGTCTCACAGACCAGTTGTGTTTTGCATGCCTGCGTGGTGCTGATTTCCCACTGCAAGCTGCGCTGTGCATATGAAATCAATGGGACCTGGGAACTGAGAACCTTTATTACTTTTCTCCTTCCTGTTTTTCTGCCCTGGGTGATTGCTTAGTCTTCCTCATATGTACACCGGTGAGGATGCAGAAATCCTTTCTCCGAAGGGACTTTCAGGGCTGGAAATATGTGCAGGAAACAGCACAATTAGATTCAACTGAGAAAACAACACAAACTAATATATCTCGGGGAAAATCATTCTAACCACATAATCAGCAGGAGGGAAATACTTGGAAACCATTGTGTTTATAAAGATTTAGGGAAGATAGTAGGTAACAGATCAGAAATGTCCCAGCAAAGGTGTCATAGCAAATGTGCAGTTGTGTTTGTGGACACAGAGGCATCTTGTCAGTTCTCAGGGAGGTAATTTTCCCTCTTAAGGTGCTGCAAGAGGCTCTCCGCCAGGATTAGATGTTCTGCACAGTTCTGGGCTCCTTGGTTTGTGAGTTAAGTCCCTACCTCACCAACGAGCCACAGACATGGTTGAGGATGTTGAGTGAAACTGGAAAAACTCAGAGAACTAATTACGTATGGTTTAGCAGAGTGAGGACTACACATGACGGAGGGGAGCAGAGACAGGGAAGGATACATGAAGCCACTTAGAGCAACTGCAGGGCTTACTATAAAGTCACTCAGTTTTTCACCTTGGCTGCTAATCTCAATACTTAGGATCTTTCTCTCTTGTCTCATACCTCCCCTGACCTCTCACTCTTTGTTTCTTTGTGGTGAAAATGTCAAGGACACATTGAAGTTCATGTGTGAAGGTCTGACCATTGAGAAATCCCAGTGACTAAGATAAAAATCCAAGAAAATCGATAAGGACCCAACAGACAGTCATTTTAAAGGAGTCCTAATTTTGGCTATTTTATGGATTTTCCTGGTGTTAATCTGCGAAGTGTTTTAATACAGAAAATTACTAATGTAATATGTGTGCATGTGTATATGTGTTGTACGCTCTGGTCAAACCCAGAACTAGACGGCATTCAGAATTTCCTAACACCTAGTTCTCTTTCTGCACTTAATGTTTAAACTGTCATGATCTAATGGAAAAGGAGTCCCCACATGAATATTTGAGCTGGACTGAGTCTCACTAACATATTTGGACAGGCCAAAAGTCTTTTTCCAGATCCCAGTGACATGCTGGGGTTCTGATCTGGCACTGAGAGATGTTCCAGAAGTTACTGTGCAGCATCGGTGACTGTTCTCCTGTAACCCTGAGGTCCGTGAGACAACAGCTGGGAGCTTGGCATTGTCCTGTTCAGGTTGGTAACACCTGGAGAATTCAGACAAGGTGGATTAAGAGTTTCATGAACGTGTGAAATAGACAGGCAGACATTAGGAAAAAGAAATATCATTGCTCCCATTTGCAGGGGAAAACTCGGAACCAAAGGCTCATTTTCAAAGAAGCCAGGAGCGTTTTGCATAACGTCTGCGTGATTTCTTCAGACTCCTTTAAAATTCCACCTAAAGAGATGTTTTGGCTTTGAAAGGTAACTCCATCTGAAGTCGGCTGAAGATACAAGTGCTAGACAACTCTGGACAACAGGCCAATGTCAATTTGCCTGTTACACAGGAATTGCACCATGTGTATGTACGTCTATGCACTGAGCTGGGATGCATGCATTGTGTTCCTTGTGTACAACACAGCATGCTTCCACAGAGAAACGTTATCCTGCACGCTTGAAATATTTGCAGTATTTCTTCAAATGCTCATCTCTGCAGAATGGTACTAGTCTAAATAAAGCGTTTCAGTTACAAGAAATTACACTGCTAATTACACTATTTTCTTCTATTGACTCTGAGAATATACGTTACTTCAACAGCCAGGACAAATATGGGTTTAAGCAAATGCACACATCAGTTGAAAGCAGTTTGCAATAACTAGATTCAATAAAAAATTCTAATTGTAGGCCTCACGTTAAGTCCTGAAACACATTTTTTGGTCCCCGCGTGCCTTGTTTCCAAGCTGGTAGCACCTGGAAAAACATGCAGTTTGGTTTTTGTAATAGATGTGAGCTCTGACAGTCAGGACTGCGCTGCACTGCCTGCTTTAGAAGTGGTGGCAATGTTGCTGCAGTTTAAGTGGATGTCTTTTATGTAAGAGAATAAGAACATGTTGGGCAATGGAAAAGACTGACTATATGCAACAAAGTGAAGGAACTGGCAGCCTCTTTCTATAGCCAAGCCCAAACTTTCTGAATATTGTACCAGCAAAATGCTGTTGCTTTCCCTAAGCTTGTTTTTTGACTGGAGTTGCATCTATTGATTCCTTCAGGGGAAAAATGGGAAAAATGGGACAGTGCTTTTTTTGTACCTTCCCAAGTTTGCCGACATCCTCGCAGAAGAAAAATGCAATCCTTAAGGTGAATTGAAGTTTTTAGCAAGATTTGACTAATTTCCTCATGAAGATTGCCTTTTGCTTCACATAATTTCCTGTGGTGAAAATGATCTCAGTGGTCCATGATCTCTGCTTCCTCATCACTCAAAGCTTAAAGCAAAATCAAGTGCAAAATGTGTGAAGTTAATCCTTACATGTGTAAGGTTGTTGGGTTTGTGTTACTTTTGGTGAGAACCGTTCTGCATTATTCTGTTCGCTGCTTCTGATGGCAGTAAAGGCAAATGGGATTAACAGAGAGAGATGGGCAGCTCTGTTGTGCAGTGCAGGTGAGGGATAATGTCCCTGCTGAGGCACAACAGGCTGTAGGAAGCTCACAAACCATTCCTGCAGCGGTGTATCCGCAGCTGCCCTCCGCAGTAAATCAGTGCAATGTTTGTATTCTGGTTGTTTTCGCACCTCCTCCCCAACCAAACCACACATGGTAATTAAACTGGATGATTAATAAATGATGAGCATAGGGTGACTGGGGCAGCGCTTAGCTGTAAAGAACAAGAAGGACCGAAAGCACCGAGAAAAACGAGCAGTAACAAGCGGACCCCAAGCAAGCTTTCCCACAAAGCTCTGCCAATACGCCTTGGTCCTGATTTACAGCACTCCCGTGGCTCCCCTCTGAGCCTCATCTGCTCCAGAAACTGTCAGTGGTGTGAAACAGCTTTAGGAGTTTTTGCAGGTGGACTCCTCTCCGCTCAGGGCTGAACTGAAGTCTTACGTGTCTCCGGACTGTAACATTAAAGGCAGAGCCAGGGAAAGCGAACGAGTCTTGCAGGAACTGATCCTGCTCTCCACTTTTTTGTAGGCTTCCCAAGCAGGTCTGGATAAGCTTTGTCATCTTGCTGTCTAAATTCCTCGTCTGTAGCTCAGGGATGGTAAGAGCAATATTACCTACCTGTTGCATAGCAGGGAGTGCGCTGGTTGATTACCGAATGTTTATACAGTGGGGTCGCAGAGAGAGTGCTATATGATAGCTAAATATTAGTATGAAATCACAGAAGATAACTGCACATATCCTCCCTCACACAGCACAGTGATATTTTATCTTCTTGTTATTTCGAACTACATTCTCCAAAAGCTGAAAATACTTAGTGTCTGTTTAAAAGAAATTTTTCAAAGAACACATGCTGGTTTGGGTTGTTTCCCACTGCGCATAGCACCTGCACACAACTGACACTGGTGAGCTCTTTGCTTTAATAGAAAAGGTACAATGAAGTGTTACTTCTCTTTAGGCACTGTTAAAGGGAACACTATTAAAAATATTTGTTCCCTAGCCAACTTTTTTTCCCCTTTTTTTTCTGCAGTTGTATCTGCCTTGGTGTACATCTGTGCCTGAATGTGTTCCTCTTGTCTTTGTGCCCTGACAGACATCTCCCACCAGAGCCGAGAGAGGAAGGTTTATGAGACACGTGCCACTTCATTTTGGGAGGGGGAGGAGGCTTTTCATAAAGGATGGGGCCAGTTTCAGTTGTCATCACAGCCAGCGTGGTGAGTCCCCGCAGGCAAGGATGGCTGCGATGCAACCAGGCCAGGTGAGTCAGGGCTGATGAGCCCTAAGGTGGCTGTGCAGCTCTAGAGGTGATAAACACCTTTTATCACACAGCTCCCCGCACCGTTTGGGGTAGAAAGCAGAGCGGTAGCTGCTGCAGCAGTGCTGCCTAGTGTGTCAGCCACCCCAGGGTGGCAGCTGTGGGGCAGGTTTCTCTTATCGATCAGAGCAGCGTGTGTCACTCCATGCTCAGGAGAGCACAAAGGCAAGACAGGCACATCTCACTGGGGCTGGCATCTGGGGCCTGGAGCTGCCAGCTACAGCATGGTGTTGCTCAGACCATACTGCTTCAGGGGCAGAAGCAGCTGCAGAATTTTTATTCAAGAATCAGGAGGGAACAGTTTTTACTACTGACCTGGGAAGTAATGTGTGGATGCAAACCAAATGCATGTAGCAACCCTTATAGGCACAGAACCTCGGGGGGTAATATTAGTTGTTAGAAATGACTCATTCTCACTGCCTGTAGGAGAGCAGGCAGGGCGTTCTGCCCTAGAGCTGATAGAAGTCAAGGAATGATTATATCAGACAGACACAGCCCATGCTGGGGACACCATGTGGAAATGGTGTCCGTGGGGGCTGGTTTGCCACTGATTCCCTGCCCCTGCCTGGCACAAATTCTGTGGAGAAAGTATGGAACAAGGTTTGGGAGTGAGTCTCCTTGGGATGATAGCTCTTATCCGGTGTGGGGAAGACTTGGTAGGATCCAACCATGTAGGAGCTCATAGCATGGTACTGAGAAAAGCCCTAGTTTCCTCTTGGTGCTGGAGATCTCGCACCTGCAGGAAGGGCCAAGAAGGGTCTGTTGGGTGCTACTGGAGGTGCAGGTACAACAGGGGTTCTCATCGCTGTTAATGTAGGGGCTGACGTGTGCTGCCTGGGGACCGACGCAAAAAGGGCTGTGATCTGAGCAGACCTCATCCATCTGGACCAGGCACAACAAATCACTTGAAAACAACACCAGCGATGAAGTATCCTGCTCCAGACCTAGTTTTCCTTATTTGTCTATTAATGGGAAAGTGTATGAAGGAGGAGTGAAACTACCTGACTACGTCAGAGTTAAGCTGTAGCCATCTGGCAAGGCTGGAGGTGTGTGATCTTCATGGGATTTGGAAAAGCCAGAGGGCAGGAGAAGGCAGTGATAGCAGTGGGAATGATCTGGATATGGCCAAGTGCTTCTGTTCATTGAACAAAAGAAGCTCTTAACCTGTGTGGATTAGCCCCTCCTGTCGTTAGAACAGTTCTACATTCAGTGGAGCCGTAACCAGGCATCCAAATACCTTCAGGTGGAGCAGCGAGGGTCCTTGGTGACACGTGCTAGAATTTCCCCCAAGCTTTCCTGAACACTTTTTAAAGATGTTATTAAAACCTGGAAAGAGTAGGAAATCAGGGAAATTGCTGAAAGCCTGGGGAAGTATTCCTCCCAGTGAGAAACCTGCAGAGCTGGGCTGCCCAGTCTGTTTGTGTAGGAAAGGGGCTGAACTGCCCACCCTGGCAGCAGTCTGGACGTGGTGGCCTTGGAGAGGCTGGGAGTCCTCTCTTTGAAACTGAAAGGCATTAGAGCCAAGGTATGAGAACTGCAGACAGAGGACAGACTAAAATTAGAAGCAAAGACACAGATTGAGAGATGACTGGCTGCTCTGGCAAATGGTCAGTGGAAGTGAGCGTTTCTTCTCCTGGTGTCCTTCAATCAAAACAGACGTACTTCTGAAATGCATTTTTAATCACACAAAGGCTCGTAGGACTGCTGTGATCGCAAAGTTAAAAGGCTTGTGATATACATAAACCAAACTAGATATTCTTTTAACTTTAATATATATAAAACCAAAAAGATTAAGTATCACAATTCTTTCAAAGCCCAAGTACATGAAGCAACTTACAATACATCTGTCAGTCTAAGGCGATGTCTCACCTGAAGTGCTCTTTCTCCACAGCAAAAGTGAAGTTACTTTGTACCTCTTTTGTTGAAGGGTATTTTGGTGAGGGATAAACTCAGTTGCATTATCTAAGAGGTGCAGCAAGGTAGAAATATCTACACAGACTGTTACCACTAGTCAGCTGGCACAAGATAACTTATTTGTCATGGCCTTGACAGCAAAGTCTTGGCTGTGTTTCCCAGACATCTGTGGAAGGGTTCAATGTTCAACCTCGGCCGGCAGAGCAGGCAGGCTGGCAAAAGAAACCTTCTGATGGCACTGCTGATGGTGCTATCACCTCCTCTCTGCAAGCCCAGACTGAACAGCTTTGTGCCAGGACACATGCACCAGTTCAGGGCACGACTCTGCTAAGCACACCAGCTGTGATCCCCTCAGATACTAGACAGTTTTCAAACCTGCCACCACGAGGTGAAAATGTGCCACACACCAAAACTGCTTCACTGGGCTCCAAAGAATCCAAAAGCAAGCGTCTCATCCCAACCAGGGACACAGGTCCACAGGACACAGTGCTGGGAGTAAATGAAGCACAAAGCACACACAGAAAACACCTATCACAATAACTAGTTATTAAGATTATCTTTTATGGTTCCAATAGAGAATTTTGCTCAGCTGTGAGCAGACGTGTATTAATGGCTGGATTTAAAATGGCTAAGCTCAGACAGGTCACAAATGTATTTTGGCAACGTAATCCAAAAAAGTAATACTTATGACAGGACATGCACAATAACACTAATATTTCAAGAGGGATTTAGAAAGAGATGAGATTTACTAGTTGAGAATGAGAAATAAGATTTGATATTTAAATGTACAGGGACTTAAACATTTGGATGAGGAGGTAGGAGTAACACTGTGAAAGGTTTTCAAAGTTCAAAACAAAAGAATCCCGAAGTCAGCTCTTCTTAGCAGGGTATGTTGGAGTGAGTTACGTACACTCATGCAATTAGAGTGGTTACTGTAGGTGTGCAAGAAGTCAAGCTGCTGCATATTTGTGTCCACTTGTGGTCAGTTGTGGCTTTTGCTGGTCGCAGTATTTTTTATTGTTCTGAATGCCTCATAGACACCAATATGAACAACCTGTGGCTGCAGTGGAGTTACCTCCACAGAATATAAGCAGCAATGAGATTACCAGTATCAACCAGGTTTAAATCTGTATGGATTACTTGGCATCAGTAGAGTATCTGGTCACTTGCTGAACAGGAAAAAAACTTTAAGTCCTGGTACGGGATTCAAGTAGTGTCACCTTTTTTGGAGAGATAAAGGCTAGAAATGGCTGGAGTACCAAGTCAGGATAAAGTCCAGCCAGAGAGCTGTAGAGCTACATTAAGGTTAGAAAAGTTTATATCAACAGAACTATACAAATGGTATTGGGTTTTTAGATGTAAAATAAATTATCCTTTAAGATCCCTTAAGAAAGAGAGACATGGATCTCACAAAAAAGGAGCAAATTTTTAAAAAATATTTTTAATTAGGTTTAACAAGCCTGAGCAAGTACTGCAAAAGACATTATTCAAATCTTTGTCTGAAATTTCTGCTGTCTTATTATAAGCACACACTTTGGTCTGTGCTGCCGACAGATATTGTATGGGAAAGATTGACTAGTGAGTGCTTTCATGGAAATAGTGAATGTTGCTGTGTCTGCAGCTACCCAGAAGAGTTAGTGTATATGCTAGGGCCTGGATTCATTCCACCTGAATTTAGGCAACTAGCCTGAAGTCTCTCAGTTAAGAGTTTAGCTTCACTAGTTGACCTCAGTTCCCAATGAAGAGAGGTGGGTTATTCTAGAAAGCAGTTTACCTAAACTCTGTACGGCTCTGTGCTACCAGGCTCTTCCTCACATACATGAATGCAGGGGGTTTCTGTGTTTCTGTACAGCAGGAAGGTTTCCTGACTCACAGTGGGTCCAGTGCTTCAGTTGCCCAGAAGGGGGACTGGCTGGAACACACTTGTCTACCTTCTGTATACTGGGGAGTGTCCTGTGACCACAGCTTAGGCACCACCAGCGTTTTAAACTTTGGGGGTTTAGCTCAATACCCAGCATGAGATGGAGCGATTCTGCAATGGACCCTACTCCAAGAGCTACCTCCGTCCAGATCAGATCATCTTTGCACTCGTTCTGACTTAATTCACCCCATTAACGTTCTGAATTTTGCTTCTTGCTGCCTCAGTAAAACCACCCATGGCCAGGTGAGGTGCCGAGTTATTCATGGGTCTTGATAAACAAATCATTTTTATTACAGAATAACATGTAGGAAATTCTAAGCTCAGAAAACCCATAAAAGCACATTAGAAGCAAGCTTCACCTAAGTCACTCAGGACAAGCTATTCTCTTCCCTCTAGACTTTACAGTGTCAAGGTGAGCAGAGCATGCTTTGCAGCCAAGAGGTCCTCAAGTGCAACAGAAGAGGAATTCCACCCTAAACGAATACCTGCCTGAGGACTTGTGAAGGATTAGAAGCCCTCGAACCAGTCAGAGTTTGAAGGAGTGGGCTTTGGTTAGACCTCACCCTTGAGTTCTGAAGGAAGCAAGAATAAAAATGAATGATGCCTCTACTGGTACACATAGGTAGGTATTCACATCTTCAGGGACTAGGAAACATGAACACATTGTGATTAGGAAGAGGCAGCAATAAGCCAATTTATTCTGCATGGGTGGTCATGATATCACTGTAAACATTTTAAAAGGATTCTGTAAGGGAACAAAATAAAAAGTGTAACTTTATTAGAGATGGCCAATAAGTTTTTGTGAAGTATGGGTCATACGTAATTGAGTGACTGATTATTTTTCAAAGATATAGTTGCCCCAGTTAACTATGGAAAGGCAGACATGTTTTACAGCTGAATTTTCAAAGACATTCAGTAAAGTAATTTCTCAGATTATTAATGAATGTTTTGAAAATAGCCTGCTCGGAAGAAAACTGGGTCAAAGGGTAAGATTTAAAAAAAGAAAAATAATCCATTTACTGGCTGTTTTGGTGTATTTACATCTTCTCAGAGTTCCAAACACAGTTATCTTCACCTTTTCAACTTGTAGACATTCTCTCTGCATATCATGAAGGCACAGATATTTACACAACTAACATCAAAAGAAAAGGGAGAGAGGGTTCCAGAGTATAATAGTTAGGAGACACCCCAAGTCTGAGCTTCACTGCTGTGCTGAGATGAATCTCTCCACATTTCACAGGTCCTGGTGTCCCCCTTGCCTCTGCTGTGCAAACACTAAGTAGACATTGACTTCTCTCTGTTGTGAAATAATTCCCCAAGCAGGAAGCTGAGGTCCAGGCAAGAATGTGTGTTGAGCAGTGCCCAAGTGAGATGCTCTTTGCCTTTGGCCCAGCTGTGAGAGGCAGTACAGATGTGGCTTACGAGACCCTGGTTCACCCCTTACAGTGAAACCTGGAGTTAAAAGAACTTAGCGCTAGAGCAGAAATAATACAAAATTTTAGTATATGAATACTATTTTTCCCAGTCTCAAGTAGATAATTTAACTTTGTGCTAAGTGGACATTTAAATAAAGTTGTCACTATGAGAATGAAAGAACGAATCAAGACTATGGAATTGAAGAACAGTCACTTTTCCTTGCTTTTACCTTGAACTTTGGCTTGAGTGGTAGCCACCTTCCAAAGAGAGTTTCCTTCCTGTCATTTATTTTACATCTGCTTTTCTAAGAATACAGATTTTTAATGTCCAGTTCTTTAATGATTCCCCACTTGACTGACATTTTACAACGTTGGCTAGCAAGAACTTGCAGATCAGCTTTTTTGTTTTTATTAAAGAGTTTCTCTGTCAAATCAAGAAGAAAACCTTGTGAAAGATTGCTGAGTGGTAAAAGGCAGGAAAAGGGAAAAGGGAAAATATAATCCCCCTTCCCTAAAATTCTAACAACATTTGGAAAATATTAGGAAATATAAAATTTGGAAATATTTTATAATGCTCCAGACCATGGGAAACAGAGAGGTGGATTTGGAACTGGTAAAACCTAATGCAGCTCTGTTTAAATTAATCCAAATTTGTGACATATGATGATCTGGCCCGAAGGTAATCTCTTCTAAATAATACTCTTTCTTATTTTTTCTGTGCTGATGAGGTCACTGCTCTGCGCCAAAGTATCAGTGTGTTTTGAAATGAATCCTTCACTTTAGGGGAGGATACATTCCTCATTACATTAGCCCTCTGGATTCCTGCAAAGTATTACACTTTGCATTTCAAATCGAAGGATGGATTTGGACACTAGCTTTCTGTTTGCGATTTTATTTGACAAGTTGTGCCAGTCCATTATGCTGGTCTGACAGAGTATCAAAATTATGAACAATAATTTTATAGGCAGAAAGGACTGTAAAGTTTATTTAAAGAACTGCTTCCAGGGAGATACCCCTGGCTGGGAATCGCCCCGCTGTCGGTGCTGGGCTCCTTCCCAGCCTGCTGGGAGCCAGCTCTGTCCCAGATGGGAGGAGGAAGCACAAACCATCTGGCAAGGCAGCTTTTCTAGCAGAGGAGTTTTGAATTGAGTTACCTTGGGGGTTAGTGTGGGTACAGTACTGGACAAACCTGATCCTCTCACATCTTGAGAAGTACATGCTCAAGAAATGAGCAGCAGCGCAACCCTTTTGCGATATGATTATGTTGTGAGGAAAGCAAGCTTCATTTCACATTTTCATCTAGCTGTTTGGCTAAGGCATTGTAAATTTTTCCCATTTTCGTCTACATTGCACAACCGTAGTAGAAACAGAGTTCTTCCTCACCTGCCCCCACCTACTCCTGTCATTCACCCCACTGCTTGCTGTTCTTCCATTTACCTTGGCCATCCCACCCATGCTGACTGTATTTACCAGAAGTCTGACCGTCCTTTCTCTTCAAGCCTGTCAGAAATTTTGAGTTAAGTGCAAAGATCCAGGAGGACTGGATTTTGGGGAATTTAATAATGTCATAAACTGAAGTAGGGAGACATACATAATAAAGTCTCCAGGATGAAAACAGTCAAGCTACCAGACACACTGTGCAGTCTCCATCCTGGGAGGGTTTCCAGACTTGACTATGGTGAAGTTCTGAGCAACCTGCTCTGAATTTGGTGTTGACCTTGCTTTACACAGGAGGATGGGCAAGGCCTTGGCAGACGAAGAACCCTTCCCACTTGAATTATCCTGTAATTACATGGGAATCTCTTGAAACCCTATGAGAAATAACCAGTAAAAGTCACATTCTGCCCCTCAAAAGATACGCTCTGGCACAGATAGCCCTGAGAGCACTATGCCTCTGTGGTGTGTAAGTAAGTTTAGATAAAGTTACGATGATTTCAAGAGTCTTTACAAAGTTTTACACTTGCACCAGGAATCTAATAAGTCTGCTCTAAAAGACTTCTTGCATTTATGTGTGTTTTCTTAAGGTGCTATATTTTAATTAATATTAACTGTACAGCTGCTAAGACTGAACACACATTTCCACACCACTGGCTATACATTAATCTTTTCACACCCATTGTTTCTCACAGGCACATTTGCTAAGCACAGCAGCAGTTTGCCAGTGTATCACAACATTCTTGTTTACGTGATCGGGTAATGGAGTTAAGCTACATCTAGACTAGTCAATTGAAAAGGGGCAGGGATTTTATCTTTGGCTTCTGAGGGGATATGAATTACTTGACTACGCAGGGACAATTAGCTGGAAGAGGGCACCATTTAATAATACAGGTTCAGAATTTTGTGCAAATAACACTACCAACATGTAGAAGGTGGGATGCAAAGAAACAAGACCAAGGTCAATAGCACAAAATGCATAGTCGATTATTCAGCATTAAGTAAACTGTGAAAACTGGGAGCTCACAAAATGGGTATAACATCAGACAAGGACAATGTGTTAGTTGCAGAATAATTACAATGCACTAATGTAATAACAGTATGAAAAAGGTAAAGGTGAGGAATTTGCAGGAAAGGTGTGAAAGGCTGCTACACTGCACAGGTGTCTGGCAAGTCTTCACCTGGGAGGACACACACTGCTTAAGTCATCTATGCTCAGGGATGGGGAGTTAAGACCAAAACAGGGGCAGAGGAGATCTGCTAACAGGACAAAGGCAGATACCACAAGAGAAGACTTAGACCATGTTTTTCAGTCCCTCAAAAAAAAAAAAAAGTCCTGAGAGGGGATGGAAAATTGTTTATAAAGGGCCACAAAGTGGAAGGGTGAGAAGCTCACTTAAATAATAGCCTGTACTGTTTTGAGAATAAGCGGCTATAAATTGGTTCTGAATGAACATAGAAAAAAGTTGTAAACACATAGAGGCAGGCTGTTTGTAGTCATGAAGGTGGGGAAATTCTGGAGGAGTTCAGGAAGAGAAGTCCTAGAAGTTCCGGAGGAGCTACCACCTCCACAACACCTATGTAGGTGCCCTGCTCAGGTTGATGTTGGTATGTTCTTAGAGGGGCTGTCCTAGTGGGAAACCAACTCAATGATTCCAACAGTCTCATGTTCCTGTTTTCTCCAAGTTAAAAATATCCCTTAGCTAATATACTGCCATGTAACTATAAAAATCAAGATGTTAGAACATTTAAATTCTACAGAACGCTGTCAAAGTAAAGCTGCTGCTAGGGCACCTGACCTAATTCATCCCTACGGTAAATTCCTTGCTGCTGGGTTAGACTCTGGCTGCTGCTGTACAAGGTCTGGCAGCTCAGGGATGGCACAAAGCTGAGGAGCAATTCCCCCCATAAGGCAGGTGTGCTGGTACATCAAGCCCCTCCCTCCAACAAAAAAACCTCCAGCACATGGGATGTCACTGGGACAAAAGAAACTCACGTGGGCTCAACGCTACAGAAGCTCTGAACTCCAGAAAAAGCAGCAAGTGGCATGGATAAGGTTTATATGTGTCAAGCATGAGCCCTTGCTTAATGCGTTGGAGTAATGCAGAAGCCGATGGCATTTAAGAGATGCAGGCTCTGTTTTGTTTCTCTTTGCTTTTATGTTTCCACTTTATGTCCACTGATCCTGTCCGCTGAAGCTAACCTAAGAGCAATTTGGCTTTATTCCAGTTGACATTACTATACTTTCATTTTTATATATCTGTGCAGCTTCAGCATGATTCCTAGCACTTGCCATGTTAAAAGGGGTAGCTATCTCACATACCGATGAGAAAGAAAGGTTGAGAAATACAGTTTGTTTTCAGTCCTGTCCAAGGCTGTTGTAACAGCAGGAAAGAGGATACGACAATGCAGTCCTTTGGAAACGAAAAAGGCTCGGATATAAATCTTCCGTTGTTACAGTGTAAGGATTTAGTTGACCTTAATCTGTAACACAGAGTTCAGTTCATGCCACTGGTCATGCAACGTCACATTTGAAATCTTTCTGATAGGGCTTGTGCTTAGTGATACCAGTGTAAAGCTGCAAAAAATACCTTTATTTCAGTGGATTTGTTTATTCCAGAGTGACACAGCAATACGTGGGATGACCTGAGATGCCTATACAGAGACTTATGGTACAGGAGGTCTGCATAAGCTGTGCCACCTCTTCCTACAGTAATTTTGAGATGACCTAAATGGACTGCCATTTTCAAAATGATAAAAGCGGTTGAGATAACACTGAATGTTACAAATACATCTAGCTAACACATCTTGCTGTTTTGTATTTTACTCATCCGATTTTTCCAACCCCCACCTTCCTGCTTTTTACCCACAACCATTACGTCTCCCCTCACAAGTCAGCTCTGATTTTGGTCTTATTTATGTTGTACTCATAACAGCTCAACTCTTGACTCCATGGTGAGATATGGCCATTCACACATTATGCAGCAGATCTGTGGACCTAGTGAAGTCCCAATGGTATCTTGATAGCTGAAGAAAGGAAAACAATTTTTTAAATGTGCTTTCTCAGACAGCAAATCTTTTAAATTACCCAGCCACAGTCCCCCTGTGATTCAACAGGGTAACTGTTCCCTCTGCTCAGTTTGAATAGAAGAGTCTCCTGCGACACTCAGGTTTTTTTGCTTTTTTTCAGTTGTAACATCCCACTTTATCTGTCAAGAGCCAACTTGTCAGTGATACAATGACAATTCTATGAAGTTAGAGGCAAAAGGAGGTCCAAAAGTTCTCTTTTGGCTGAGACACCACTCAAGAATCACAGTCCTACCACAGGAACAGGACAGGAACTCAAGGTTTGGTGCAATTTTAAGGGTGAGCCTGTGGATTTGGAAGCAGAATTGCCACCTCTTGGCTACATGCTGACTCTGCTGCAGAGTTTCAGAGCTCTGAAGAAACTGAAGTTTTTGCTGAACTGGAAAACTCTACTAACTTATCAGCTGGGAGGGGGACCACATATTCAGGCTTGGTTAGAGGATTTGGTTTGCCTGGAGTGAACAGATTTTTAATTTTGATTTCAGGGCACACATAGACATGCTAGCCCTCCCCTACTACCAGAGTCACAACCACTGCTGCATATATACAATGGAAAGGTGATTTCCAAAGCCTGGTGGCATGCACCGAGTTGGTTTCTAACTGTGATGCAGTATCGTGTTGACCCTCACAGGCCATTCATCATTACAGGTTGAAAACATAAGGTCAGCTAAAGTAAAGGTGGGTTCATCAGTCCTGAATGTTAGATATTAAACATTTTTTTTCCAAGGAAATATGCTTCTCATTGGCAACAGATCTTCTAAACTGTGCACAGATTGCTCAACTGCTGCATGAAAAGGAACAATCAGTCCTTCAAAATAATAATAAAAAAAATTCATCATACAGATACTTCTTATCTACATCACCCCAGGATGCTGACTGACACTTTGTGAAACCTGAGCACCCTTCCTGCACTAAACTTAGAACAAAAACAAAATGCATAGCACTGGAAATGGCCTATGGAGAGAAGCAGACATGGCCACTCTGGTTAATTAGGCTCCCTTCTTCTTCCTTTTTCTTAAACTCAGCTCTTTAAAACATCCTATGTTGCATGATTTTGGAGATCTGTTAAAAATAGGACAAGGCAATAGTAAGACAGGTCAGTCTTTACTTCTTACCCTCAGCAAACTTACCTTCCTGATGCATGCCACGGCTGAAAAGAATGTGGGTTTCTCCCAAAGCCATGTCCACCTTCAGGTCTTTGTTTTACTAATGCCCACAGCTGCAACCAGTCAGTCCTCCACCTTTGTGCCTGCACTCAGGGATGCTCCTTGAGGTCTATTGGTCTTCTCAGGCAGGATCTTGCTTTGGGCAGCAGCTTCCAGCTGCTTCTGTTCTCACTATGCAGAGAGGCACTTAACTGCCACTCACATTTAACCCAAGTGAAAAATAATTTGCATGCCTGGGACTGATCCCTAAAGTTGAACCATATGTTTAACAGCTGCCATGAGCTGCTTTCAGCATAGCAACAGGGTAGTTAAGGCAAGGTCTGGAGAGGGAGCACCCATGTAACAGGGAAAGGAAGTGTCCCCAAGTGCCCATGGGTCCTATACTGATTCGTTCACAGGTTATGCATTTATAGAAGAGCCCTGTGCTGCTAGCAGCCCAGAGCACTGCATTTTTGGCAGAAACAAAAACTGAGTCCAGGAAAAAGTCTATTTGTCTCTGCAAGAATATGTTGATTTGGACTGCTCAGTGACAGGCTCTTGGGACAGTAACGCTGGCCCCTCGAGAGGATGAACAATGGCTGAGAGCCTGGAGATCCCTCATCCGCAGCAGGCTGGGCTTGCAGCACTGGCAGCTGCCTGGCCACACTGGGTGGATGGGAAGCACAGGGCTGGGTGTCTGGAGTAACAGTGGTGTCAGGGGGTGTTTCCCAGGACAAGGACCTGACAAGGCCATGACGGGGCTTTCCAGCCCAGGGAACCAGGGAACTCATGCACCCATCCTGGTTCTTGACGAGCTCTTCAGCCCAGCGGTGCCCCAGCAGCAAACCGTCTGGACATTTGTAGTACCCAGCTAAGGCGATGTAATTCAAGTTATCTTTGAATATCTCTGAGCTCACACTCAGAGAGCTCTTGTAAGCAGTCACTGCTCCTTCCCTTTGCCCTGTGTTAGGAACACATCTGTCAGCAGCTCCTGCTGCTCAGCCGATGCGCGGTGACTTGCTGATCTGTGCCTCTTGAGCGGCTCAGCGGTCTCCGTGCAGGGACATTCGTTCTGCTCCAGTAGCCCTGCAGCAGAACGGCGGGAGGGAGTAGCAAGCCAGACCTTAAATGCAAACACCTCCATTAATTTATACATACAGATATGCATATGCATTTGTTTATATGCTATATTTATGAAGTATGTATGTTTATGTATGTTTACACATAAACACACTTTGTATGTATGTATGCATATGCATAAAGATAAATGTACACCTGAACAGTACAAGAACTAGGTATTCGAATTAGAGTATTTGTATTCAGAGTGCTCATTGTGGGGTTTGAGTTAAATGAAGATTTACATTTACCAACAGTTCTTGACTACTCCTTTGCCATAGGAATGAGAGCAGTGTTTGGCTAGAACAACCAGGGCTAACTAAGCTGACAGCTCCTCTGAGAAAATCTCAAGCCAAAGAAAGTCAAAAGTGGGTGGAGGGATGGAGGGGAAGATATATGAATGATTAAAGCATCTGAAAGGAAATCGGTAATTTGGAAATGCCAGAGCTGGAAGCAATTAGCAGCTGGCTGGCAACTCGCAAGAATCAATAAAGGAAGGATGCAATTTCTAATAACTCAAAAATAAAATCTGCTGATAAGTTAAGAAGGAGCTATAGGGGAAAAAAAGAGGTGAATAGGAAACTAAATCTGTTAACAATTATTGTCAGTGCTAACACTGCCTTGGAAGAGTCACGTTTGTTCTACCACCTCTACCCGGTCAATTATAACAATATGTATTCACCAGGCTCTCGTGACAGGAGCACCCAGCAATCCCACTAGCGCTAAGGAGCTGCTGGCATTTGTTTTTATTTTAATTTATCACTCAGCTGTTTCAAATCACATAAAGCTAAAACTTGGCTTACAAGTTGTCAGTTCCAATGCTAATCTTTTGTGCTTACTGCATATGTGTGTGTGTGTGATATGTGTATTTTCAGAATTGTAAAAGTGCCATGGAAATTACCCAGTCTGGGTATGAAATCTCCTCTCTGGCCCTTTACTATAACTATTGGTCATGTTAAAGCTATTGACATACGTTTAGACCCCAAATGGGAGCCTTCCAGATGATGCAAACTAGCTGTGTATAGTTCACCATCCCTTTACACAAGTTTAACAAGCTAACCCAGAGCGGTAGGTCAGACTGTGTGTGAAGGGTCATCCCATGCAAAGTGACGATATCCATATGATTTCCTTAATTTCTCTAACTGGGTGATAAACAGCACAGGCATGTGATATGTTGCATTTATTTTTCACCTTTTGACCTCCTCACTTGTTCTCTGCCCACTAATCCATTTCTGCTGGGACCACTTCTGACATTACAAACTTCTGAGCAGCGTTCAAACAGCCAATGCTCAAAAAAACCCCTTTGTCACAGACAGCTTCCTTCTTTCCTTTGTAAACATGGAGTTTCCCTTTTTATCCTCCTCCTCCAAATTGCGCTAGTCCAGAAGAGAGATCAGCGACAGGTACAGGATGTTGTATCTGGGGATCTGCCTCGGCAGCCAAAGCTGGACATGTCTGTTTGAGGTCCTCGGTTTGGTGTTACATTCATCCTGGTTGCAGTTATGCTAAAGCAACAGACATGGAACTTGCTCTAGCAAGTTTCTACCAAGCAAGAAACTCAGGCTAGCATCTTAAAGTTATTTTAGGGCAGTTGGAAAAACTCTTTTTTAAATTTCAAGCCCAGTATATAGTTCATAAAGGCTTCTGGACTTCCTAGACATACATAATATCAATAGAAATGTATGAATTGTAAATATATTGTGAAGTGCTTTCTCCAAAACATGGCAGAAACAAGACATATGGTGGCTTGCTCTGATATAAACATTATGTTACAAAAATCCCTCATGTCTTCAGTACTTTGGAAGAATTTTGCTGGTTTTGGCCCTAATCCTGTAATATGCTCTGTATGGGCAAGAAGTCCTTCCCCCTGGACTAACTGAAAAATTGAAGCTGCATTTGGACCATGCAGTTCAAAGCATTCAGCTGCTTCTCAGCACGGATGAGTTGCTTTTCATTTACATCCAACTTAACTGAGCAAGTTCTATTGTAACTAATACACTGGTAATGTGCATCCTGTTTGCTCTAAGGCATAAGTGTAGCTCACTAGGGCCCCACAGCTCAGGGCAGAGCTAGGGATGAACTGTGAGCCTCTGATTTCCTTCTTCCAGTGTCAAGGAGGACACTGAATTATTTGCATCCTGCCCAACTTAAGGCTGTTTATCTCTTGATCCTGATATGACAAAGGAATCATTGCAGTAATATGAACTTACAACAACTCTGCTAGGAAGATAAGGAGCAATAACACTACTCTGGGTGCCAGTGGCATTGCAAGTGGCAGGTATGGATCAGGTCCTGACCCCAGCGGAAGAAGCTTCTGAGAGAAGGCAGTTTGTGCACAGTTCAAATACTACCGAAGCAACTGCATATGTATATAACTGGTGTGCGAGTGCTCATAAGACTTTCCACCATCTGTTCCTACACTAAATGTAGCAAACCCAGGCTCTCTTTCAGATCTTCAAAGAGCCCAGACTCCATATAACACCTATTGTGATCCAGGATTTGGGACTTCATGTACACTCGGATTGACTTCACGTCACAAGACCCATGCATGCACTAAGGCCACAACATAAGGAAACTGCCCATCTTGTGTCCAGCTGAGCGCAATTTCTTAAATAAGCTGGTAAAAGCAAGTGCTTTATTCTGATATAACTAAGTGATTTATTTTGGGGTATCAGTCTATACTGATCTGCACAGCAAACACAGGCACAGGCTTTCGAAGAGTTTTTGAAAGAATCACCGACCAATCACTCCTTTGGTAGCCCAATGGACAAGCAAAACAAAACTAAATCACACCAACCATTTCCCCACCTCATTTTCCTCCACACTTCTAAGCAGTCTAATGAAGTTAGATTCAAGAGTTCATTCTTATATACAGCTTCTCTTTTGAACTATGGGCTGCAGTTTTCTGCCTCCTTCAGCTGTTTCCACAGTAAAACCAGACACTTCACCCAGAACAGCTTCAACCTCATCAGTCATCATCACACACTGATTTCCCTGTTCTTCTGTTCTCCTCTTTGCTCTCAGGCCATTTTCCTACAGGTATCCTGGAGAACCTGTAGGTTGCACCTTGCATACGTCCAGCTCATTTTCCCATGTTGCTTCTGTTGGAATGGAGACATCTTATTCCCACGGTTTCTGGGCTGGAGGAGGTATGCTTCAGGCAGTCCTTTCAGGGTGAGGTTGATTCTACCTAATCCTTGTCATATAAGGGAGCAACATTTTTGTAAGGCGACCTCTTACTCATAAGAGTTTATGCATGCAGGGTCCCAGCCAGAACAGCACCAATTCTCGCAGCACTTAGGGGAAATTTGCAAAGTTACAGCACTTTCTTACCTGCCTATATAATGGAGTACATTAAGGGGAAGAAATACATGCATTGACCTGTAAGAGCTTTTTTTAGCTCTGATTTATTAAAGGTCACTCAGCATGAAACAATTTTAAAAAATAGCTTATGTCTGATAAGTGTATTTGGATTCTTGGAGGTACGTTAACCTAGCTGGATAGACATAATTTCTTTGGATTTCAGGAATGCATTTAGTGCTGTACCACACATTGGTGCAATCTCAGTAAGTCAGAAAACATTAGAGGGATGGCAAGGCAGGAACTGTCAAAAGAAACAGTTCAACAGAGGGTCAGGGCACCAAGAACCTGCAGAATACAAGCAGGAGATATTAACATGTTTCATTTCATTTTCAACTATGCAAATTTTCAAAACCCACTTACTGCTCAAGATTTGGAAAATAAAAGTTTTGTAAACTTGGACCAAGCAGAGATTTCTTGTATGTTTGTATTGTGCAGGATAAAAGTGTGAGGTGCCGCCTGCTCCCCAGGCGAGTGACTTGTTTCCCTGGAGGTTGTCAGTGTCGGGGGGACTGCAGAGCTTGCTGGCTTCTACCCCGTGCTCCTCCCGCCCGTGCTGGGGCAGGCAGGGAGCTGCAACACACCAGCCGAGTGGTTTCTCTCTCCCATGCTTCACAGGGGACGTATCAGATTGTCAGGCACAGTCCAGTCAACGCTCCGCTCCTGGGATACTGCAACCACATACTGTCCTTATTTGGGCTGGATTGCTGGGTTACGATACAGCCCTTGGCCTTTTTTTTTGCCTTTTAACAAGTTCATTTTGGTGAGACACTTTTTTTTCCCCTGTAAGGAAAACCCCCACAAATATTTTTAGAGCTGGTTAAATTGTTTGTTATGAACAGATTGTCCAATGAATTTTGTCCTTTTTCTGAACTTGAGTCATTCACAACCAGTGGATGTATTTGTTATTCATAAATACTGAAGGAATAGTTTATGCAAAGGAACTTCAGTCTCTGGGTTATTTCAGAGGTGCTTGGTTTTTCATTAATGTCTGCTTTTCCTGGTCCAATATTGTTTATCTAGGCTATGAAACACTGTATCTTCACTGTAAATAGCAATAAGTGACTTTAAACAGGTGAATAGCAGCTAAAACAATTTGAAGGAATAGAAAATCAAACTGAACTACTACTCATGGTAAAAGCATGTTAACATTTGGCTTCGGATGTTTTTGCAGATATGGCTGTGGTCACTGAAACCATTGCAAACACAGAGCAGTATGATTCAAATCACCTCATGAAAAAAAAAGGTCAGTATATCTAGGCACAAAAAGATTGGGTTGTGTACCCAGCAAAGAACCTGGATGCCCAAAGTTTTCCAGGACAAAGGAGTTAAACTCCTGCATAGTACCTGGACTCACTCTAAGTATCCTTGTTTCGGCTAAAGTCTTCTCAATTAGTAGAGTTTTGTTCTTTCTTCTACCTAAACGGATTAGTCCAAGTAGGTTGGTGCTTGCTTCTGGCACAGATTGATAAACTGGATCAGCAGTTAGGGTTAGGGTATGATTTATGTTCTGAACATGTGGGTCTGGTAAAGTAGAACAAGTTAACTGCTGGACCATGGTGAGTCCTTATGGCTAGGATGAAGATGGTATCAGTACAGGATGAGGGATGAAGGGATTGAGACCAGCCCTGAAGAGAAGGACTTGGGGGTACTGGTGGACGAAAAGCTGGATGTGACCCAGCAATGTGTGCTTGCAGCCCAGAAAGACAACTGTATCCTGGGCCACATCAAAAGCGTGACCAGCAGGTCGAAGGAGGTGATTCTGTCTCTGCTTTGGTGAGACCTCACCTGGAGTACTGCATCCAGCTCTGGAGTCCTCAGCACAGGAAAGACATGAGCCTCTTTAGAGTGATTCCAGAGGAGGGTCACAAAAATTATCGGAGAGATGGAACACCTCTCCTACGAGGACAGGCTGAGAGAGTTGGGGTTGTTTGGCCTGGAGAAGAGAAGGCTCCAGGGAGAGATTATTGCAGCCTTCCAGTACCTAAAGGGGCTTATAAGAAAGATGGAGACAAATTTTTTAGTAAGGCTTGTTGTGACAGGACAAGGGGTAGTAGTTTTAAGCTAAAAGAGGGTAGGTTTAGACTAGATGTAAAGAAGACATTTTTTACAATGTGGGTGGTGAAACACTGGAACAGGTTGCCCAGAGAGGTGGTAGATGCCCCATCCCTGGAAACATTCAAGGACAAGTTGGACAGGGCTGTGAGCAACCTCATCTATGAAGATGTCCCTGCTTATTGCAGGGAGGGTTGGACTAGATTACCTTTAAAGGTCCCTTCCAATCCAAACTATTCTATGACTCCGTGTCAGCAGGGACAAATGCATGTATTTTTACAATGTGTTGGTGGGATACGGTTAGAGCTACTGTTTGGGGCACTGGCAGCTGCAGACCTCTTCTGTGTGCCAGAGCCTTCATGCAGGTGTGTGAGATATAGCAGTGACCCTATCTCCATAGCCCTTACTGCCAAAAACGTCTGTCCTCACCCACAGCTAAAGCACATGCCAGCGATCCCAGCTGACCTCTGTCAGCGGAGGCCTTGTGGAGACTGCGGCCTTTGCAGTGAAAGTATGGCCTTGGTGCTTGGTGTCTTAAATCCTATTTTAGTTCCTAATCCTGACCTTAAACACTCCAGCAAGCCCTAGCAATCCAGTGAATCACACTGACCACTTCAGACTCCAGGTCTGAAATGAGATTGTGAATATCCTACAATTAGCACTTACTTCAGCTCTTCAGATCCTGCTTTCAAAAACCCTACCCAGAAGCTACTGCCTTGCCCGCTTTAATTAACAAAAGTCATTTACAGTGAGTTTTGAAACTCACTTCAGTGTAGCTCAGTGGAGCAGGTGAGATCCATCTGTGTATGTAGCTGTACTGCCAATATCCTCCAGCAGCACTCCAGTTCAAATACTGACAAAAGGATTTTAATTTAATACCTTTGAAAGCTATCCTCCAGCATGAGCTTCTAAGTGCTAATTAAACTACTTCCTGTGCCTACTTTTTCAAACTGTTTTTCTTTGATTATTTTTAACTACATATTCTGCAGAGTTTAAAAATATGAAAGACAAAGAACCCCTTAGACACCCAAAAATTTTTTTAAAGATGCTTGGAACCATATATTCTATACAGTTAAAAAAAAAAAAATCTAGATTTATATAGGATTTTTATCTTAAAGTATTGTACAATAATTTATGATAGTATGATTAAACTTGACTTACTAACTTATACATGGACTGTTCTTCCTTTCCAAGCAGTTAAGTGTGGAAGATTTCAGCTAGGATGCAATTTGTTTAGGTGTTTTCATCTCCTGGTCTCATATTCAACCGGGCCTTATGTTTCCCTCTCTCATGACTAAATATAATTTTCTTGGTAGCTTAGAGAAGGCAAACTCTAAATAAAGGTGGAAGGGGTGTGACTTCATGATTTGGAGAAATAGCCAAGAAACTGTGTTTGACGAAGAAAAACACATTGGAGATGGGTTTAATCTTCAGGCTACCTAGTAGGTGTCACAAATCAAATGCATCCATCAATGTCCACCTAATTTTCCAATTAGGGAATGACCATATATGAATTATGATTAAACTTTAATAGCATTGTAACATTATTGATGCCCTCCTAATAATGCCCTTAAGGCACACTGTCTTGCCCTAATCAGTTCAAAGACACATAGCGAGCCAGAAATATGGACGGTTAGTAAAAGCTGATCAAATTTCTTCATTACGTCCATTGTCCTCGTATTCGGAGTCTGCCAAACCGCCTCTCACCTTCTCTGGGACCTGGGAGTTCCACACTGCAATTAATTGAAATGCAGTGCAGTTTATTGTGATATTCGGGCCCACATGAAGGTTTGCGTTCCAGAAAACCTCAAATTTCCTCCTTTTGCAAGTCTTCTTTCCATATCATTCAGCCCAGATGAGTGATAACCTCCAAGATGACACAATTCCAGTTCACTACCTGTTTCTGTTGCCTTGTTTTCCTCCTCCGCACTGAGGCCCACAGCAGGCGACCTGTGACAACCCTTTGAGGTGAGCCCTTGCTCACACAATGTGGTATGTTCTTTTTCAGATTGGTTGTTCCTAACGTGTATTTTCTCCTATCACTCTTAAACACCTTTGTGCTAGAAACCGTGCAGTGAAGCAGACCTGTAGTGTTTCAACTTACGTGTTGGCACTTAATCACGTACCAGATACAAATGTCAGGTACCACATCAGTTAGTGTTTCATCCTGCCAGAAATATATTGCCCAACTTCTCTAAGCCTAGCAGGTAGATACCTAATATTTACCATTTTATGTCTCCCTTTAACAGGTACCAGTAACAGTCAGATCTTCAGTACTCCCTCAGTGATATCATTTGTGTATATCACAAGTGGGCAGATGCCAGAACAAAGATAGGTGTACAAGTCAAATTACCTGACGTACCCACAGCCCCTGACATGCTTATCTTACGACATATTTGCAGGTCTGAATACCCACTGCTACACCAAATAAATCTTCAGTGCTGTGAGCAATATCGTTACTATGGCACAAAGATCATGCTTAGTATGTCTAGAAATTTGTGTCTGACTGCTTTAAGGAAGGGTTTGGATGTTTTCCAGGTGACCTGTGTACATGCATATAAATGTATATGTCTCTTTAAAGAGTACCTTATACCGTGAAGCTGACCAGAGAATCTGTGAAAATGTTAAATTTATTAAGAGTGGGATGACTGCTCTCTTTAGCTATGTGAAACTTTTATGGATGATCCTTCAAATCTGTCTGCTGGTTGGATTTCAGATATTATATGTAGCTATGTATGGTTATAATAATACTGCTACAGGATTTGCTATGGCAGATATCAGGGGGGTTGCCTATGATTGCACACACATGTGTCGAGTCTGCAGCAGCACGGAGGGCCACAGTCAGGTCCAAATTCTGAACCAGATCTCCCCCACGTTAGCTGTAATCCTGCAGCTTCACAGATTCAAGGTGAAATGCAGCAAACTGGTTGACAGTTTTTAGGGCTTGTGTCATATGACCTTGATGCTTTTGTCCTTTCAATAATCTCAATGTACTAAATCTCTTTGGACTGAAGGGTTTCATGAAGCAGACTAACATCAGTAGTCCAAGAGTGTACCCCTCTGAAAGTAATGTACAGACGTCTTCTCTAAAATGCAACCATTGTACAACAGTCTGGAAGGAAGTCCTGATTTGAAGCATGCCTAGCTTGCAAGCTTTGAGCGCTGGACAGAAATTTTTGAAGAGCTGAATATTCTACAGTTTAAACAAAGAAGCTTAATTAATTGCAATCACATACTGTAAATCTTAGGTAACAGCTTCACCAGTCTTTTCAGTAATTTGAGAAGACAAATAAGTGGCAAAAAGAAAACATCAGAAAGATTTTAGCTAACATTTTTCTCATTAAATTACTAAATAGATGTTAGGTTACTGCATAGTCTGGAGCTTTTTTACTTCAAAGATGATGTATGTTCTGTGCGGGTTTTGTGAGAAGCTCCTACTGTCCCATACCCGCCACACAAAACGTAGCTGTTCCTACTCCAGACTCTTTTTTTTTTTTTTCCCTATAGTTTTTGGACACGTGAATACACTGGCCCAGAGAGCAAAGTCAACAAATTTTTAATTTTTCTTTTCCTGACTTGAATTTACTTGACTTAATGTTTCTAGTGGAAACATGAAAAGGCAAAAGTATACACTTTTTCTTAAACAGGATTTTACTTCAAGCGGGGAGTTAACCGGAGTTAACCTTTGCACTGGACTTCTGTTTGTGGTTTCTGAGGGGAGGCTGATATACCAGCACCATGACTGCAGGATGGTGCTACTGGAGAGATGGAGAACCTCCATCTCTTGGGTCCAAGTGAGCACATCAGAACAACGGCAGTGTGTGGTCTGTGGTCTGTGGTCTCCTCCCCACTGGCATGCACTAGTAAGTTTGGGCTCTGCTCAAATGCTTTTTAAATAAGATGTCACATAACTTGGAGGGACTTCATGTACACTGGAGGAGAGGACTGGTGTTCCAGAAGGACTGGAGATTTAGCCTGAAAGAAGTACAATGCTACCAATTGTGTAGTATTTTAAGATGCTTTATAAAGGTAACATAAGATGCTTTATAGACCAACCAACTGCTGAAACACCTCTGGAGAACCACAGGTTTGACGGCTCTTCTGCAGAAAAGGACCTTTGGCTCTAGTGGTATTGGTAGTAGATCATGCACTGAGTGTGTGCACCGAGTTGTTGTGACAATCCAGTGCTGCACCCATACTTAGGAATGGTGACCACCATTACCAGGCTGCCTTTACTAGACTTACTGCCAGACTAAGTCCTCTTCCTGCTCCTCTCAGCTTTGGCAAAACCTCTGCTGAACTGCTGCCTTCCATTGCCGGACCATACTTCAGGGTAGGTGTGAATCAGTCAGAAACTCTTCATCAGGAGAATGATCGGTTCTGGAAAACAGGACAGGGAAGGAAGACTCAATAAATTGGAGTTACTTACCCTGAAGGTGAAAAACTTGAGAATAAAATATGACAGCAAATATCAAAGATAAAAAAAGGCTTCTGTTGACCACAAGGGAATAGTTTATTCTTTCTGTCTGTTGTGGTTGGTACAAGAAGTAACGGACTTAAATTGCAGTAAGATAGGTTTTGGTTAGAGAGAAAAACAAAATATTTCTGTCAGCAAGGCAGTGAAGCCCTGTAACAGATTACTTGGGATGGCTACAGAATGTCCCTTTCTGGGGGACATTCAAGGATATGCCAAACCAACATCCATCAGGGTGACAAAGGTATGTATTCCTTCCTGTGTTGGAGCTTTGGGCTGAGAGCACTTCACTGTGCACTGCATACGGCACTTGTGCTGGTCAGACTAGTCTTGGCCCCTCTAGCCCTTCTCCCAGACCTGTTTCTTGGTATTGCTCTGCATAAACACCCCAAGTATGGCATTTCCCTCGGAAGCAGAGAGCCCTAGGGCTGAATACCCAGCAGATGAGGCCAAGGAGTTGCTCTCGCTTGCTCCCTCTCTGCAGCAGATAGACAAGTCCTCTCCTGACCAGTAGCATGGCCCTGGTATGCAAGATGGTGCATGCCTGCCATCCCATGGTCCTGCCTCCCTGCAAGGATGAGGTCTGAACCTTGTCTTCCTCCAGCCACAGAGGAAATTAAACCCTGGGGTCCCACTTGTTGGATGAACTCTCTGCTTTTCTAGATCACCAGACCCCTCTTACCTTTGGTGACTTTGATGGATTCAGATATAGACTATGACAGTGGTTACTAAATGTACAGCACCACAATTTCTGAAACTGCCTTTCTTTCTTCGAATAATATTCTATTAAGTAAATCTCTGTCACTTCCCACCTATATGAAAATAAACCTTCAAAAGGTTTCCCGAGTTCCCTTTCTATCCATAAACTGAGCACACTGTGGCAAGGGCTGGGGGTCTGGCTTTGGTGCCTGCAGTTTCTCTTCTCCCCGGGCAGCCTGGGTTCTGCACTGCCAAACCTTGAAGATTTGTGAGTAAGCAGCTTAGATGTCTAAATAATGTATGGATCCATGTATAGGGCCTTTTATGTAGAGTCTGTGTTGCAGGCAACGGTAGCAGTCCAACACAGGCATTCAGGAATTCTGGGTTTGCTCATGTCTGCTGCTTCACTTGTTGCCTTTATGTGATTGTGTGGGATTTTCCTTGGCAGAGAGCTCTGTGTTAGAGATGATATATTAGCGATGATGCAACTTTTTCAATCATTTGAAAAAAATGCCTGAAATTCTTGCCCTTATCTAGTAGAGTACATGGTATGGTTCAGTGAGGAACTTCTGGATTAGGAGCTGGGTGTGTTTGTAGCCCGGTGACGGCGTGCTTCCGAGGGCGAGCAACCAAGGCAAGGCATTCCTCCTCCCCACAACTGCGCAGAGCTGCATCAAAGGAGCCCCTTAATATTGGCCTCAGGTCAAGATGCCACTTACATACATACCTCAGTGCGACAAAATTCTTGGATTTTGTCCCAAATCTGTATGAAATAGTTATTTAATGCTAAAAATGTAGTCATTAATATCAAGAAAGTTTATCTGTGAAGAAAGTTTATCTGGAAAGAATGTACAGTCCTTCCATACATCTACATATTTCACTGTGGATATATTTCCCAGACCCAACATTTTCCTCCGTCAAGCTCCACTTCACTTCAGAAACTAATAACTACTAAAACCTTCAACCTTTCCCCAAGCCTTTTTCACAAGGCAGTGAATTCCCAGGGCTATTTTTTCACTTGCTTTCCATTATGACAACATTATTAATGCCAATCCAATATTTTTACAAGAAATAGGTCATGGGTCCAAATCCCATCCACTACTGCAAACATGAAGTGGTATGAGTACAGGGGGAAATTAACCAGTGAGGTGAGTAAACACTCCCCAGTGGTGATGCTCGTGATGCTTTTGCAAAGACAAAACATTACTTTAGAGAAGACAACTGCGTATCCAAAGTTAAAGAGTGTTGATTAAAAAGACTCTTATGAAACTAGGCAATGCTTATTGAAAAGATGGGATGTGATACAGTAGCAAAGGTGATATAGGATCATCTTTTTCCAGTCCAAGAGAAGTAGGGATGACAAAAATATGCACAATTTTAGAATAATTAATGGTCTTTATTCTTCTCTGTAGCATGATTATTAAAAAAAATCAGGTCAATTAGAAATGCTTTATTTGTATTATTCACGCTTCGAAAGTGAGATACAGAAGAGAATGCAAGGGCAGAATAATAAAAAAAAGTCTTATTGAAATCTAAATATGAACACATGCAAGGTTTCTGCTGACCTCAGGTCAGCTGGTCAAAATCAGCCTTGCTATAAAGAAGCACAGTTGAAGAAAGGCATGTGTTTGTGAGTACATAATCTGATCTCCAGTATTTTTTCATCTGAGAAGTATGAAACTGAAACAAATGACAACCTCCTGACAACAGATCGATCATATCACATTTGCAGTGTTATCAATGAAGAAGAGGGAGTAAGAATGTTAATACATAACAGAAAGGACAAGGTAAGTAGTGAAACCTGTTTAGTGTACCCATCAGGAGCAAGTGTAATAGTTGGCTTGGGTTTAAACCCACAAATTTAGAAAAATGAGTCATGACAGTTCTAACAATGGGCATAATATGCCCTTTCACAGTAAGAGAAAATATCCGAAATACTTAAATGTAGTAACACTGTCTATCATCTTGATTCATAAGTTTTGTCATATAACTTGCCTCTGGGTGTACAAAGGCAGCGTCAATGGGCTGACCTGGGTGGGAACAACGAGGGGCTCAGGGTCACAGGAGAGAATTACACTTGCAGGGAGCTGCAGGTTACTCCAGTAAGGGAGTGTGAGGATCACCCACTGAACTTCACATGGCATTTAAAACACAGGTCTCACAGCAGTACACTTTGCACAAGCCTCTCACTGGTCCTATGCTGGTTTATGACTGTGGGTTACTGATATTGTCTGCTCCAAAAATTGCTGGAACCAATGGATATATTTCAGTGGATCCTCTCTCCTCTGGCTCAGTTTTTGTGTCTGAACCAAAGGCTCCTGTACCCCAGGAGATCCTACTGCCTTCCTAGTCATATCTATTTTAATCTCTTCCTTAAAGGGCAAAGTCTGCCCCAGGACTGATTTGGGCTTTTGGTGGCTCAGAGATAACAGATGATGGTCTGGCCAAATGCCTCCACCTGAGGGTCTAGGAGGCTGGAGGATTCACCGTTATTACGATACTGTGTGTGGCTGGTTTCAGAGGTGCTTGGAGAAGGTGAAGAAAGGCTGGACTCTAAATACCTGGATAAAAAGCCATCACTTGCATGCTCCCTCCTTTTGTTGTATTGAATGTACAAGCTGTACCGTTACACATGGATATGAAACAGTAGCTTCCAGAGCCTTCTTCGGGTAGATCTCCATCACACAAATGCCATATCTGGGACATCAGTGAGTCATAGACTGACACACCTCTCTGCACATCTGGAGTGTATAAAGCTCCACGGTTTTTGACAGCATGTTAAATTAGAAAAAGTAAAAAATTAGTAACAATTTATTGCATGTAAGGTTTAAAGAGGATGACCTTACTGATTCAACCCAAAGACTTTTCACAGTGAAATAGCAAAGCATTTTTCTATATTTAATTGTACCCATTTTTCTGTCTTCTGAATTCTTTTTTTAAAGTAAAGGAACCAATTCAACCCCTTATAATGTATTTATGGTGATTGATAATCAATACAAGATGACATTTTCAATGAGGAAAAAGCACTTGCCATCTGGTGGGAGGAGAGAAAATAGATTGTTTGACTAAAATATATCTTGTAGTCACTCCCGTAGACATGTATCCAGCAAAACAGGAGAAAACACTTTGTAATGGAAATCAGAGCAGAATTCTGGGTAGAAGTGATTTCAAGTGCACACACCTCCAGCAAACATGTTCTTGATTTATAGAATATAGACCGCATCTATTAATATTGCCAAGTGCAATAAATTGTGAGGGATTTCATGCCGATTTGTCAAATGCAACATATTTTAAATAGCACTTAATGATATTTTTATTTATGCAAGACTGACTGGAATGGAGATCTGGTTCTCCTTTTGGCTGTGGCAGTCACTGTGAGAGTCAGAGACATGCATACAAACCAAGAGCAAAGAAACCACTGATGGGGTGCTTTCCTGCCTGAAGATGTGAATCTGTTCATGCTTATAACAGTCAAATTAAAGTAATAGCACATTGAAGCTTGGGCACAAGAACAGCTGCACTGTAAGTGCATTTTCGAGTTCTTGTTTACAGTTCAGAAATGATTTGGTGATATGCGGGAGGGCTTACTGTAATCGAGCTAGAGGTTCCTCAGGCTGAGCCAGACTGGGCAGCACCAGAGCAGTAGAGAAAAAAATGAATGGGATTTTTTTTTTTTTCATTTGGAGACCTGTGGAGAGATGAGAGGTGTGGAAGTAGTGCTGCTTTTTAATATTTAAGATCCAAAAATTAAAGAAAGGTTGTTAAAAATATTTTTTTAATTTATTTTTTTAGTTTAAGAAAGATACTCTTTCCTTTGTTTTTTTGAGTGATCATAACAAGAAAGCAGCCTTCAGAAACCCTCAGGAGTGCAGCAAGAGTAGCGCCAGATGAAATGTTATTTCAAATCTGGATTGAGATTACGTAAAAGAATGGAAGTAACATCAAAGATGCTTTCCATTGACATAATTTGAACTGTGTGTATACATGAATAGGTGTGAAGTTCTTCAGAATACATTACATTCTACCGTGTGCAGCACATTTTGCACAGTCAAGGGTCTGAACAGTTGACAGTTCACAGAGTTACTGGCTGCACCCTCAAGAAGATGCAGCTTGACTTTATTGGGGTAAATCTCTTGATAGGTGGCTAGGAAATTCCAGCTTTTTGGGGCAATGGGAATGGAAACCAAAGCAGATCAGGCCTTGGTTATGGGAAACACTTTGCAATGGCCACAACCAGGTGACCACACTTTACTTTCACATCAAGTGCTGCTGCAGACTACATCTTTCTGGCATTTCCAAGCAGGGCCAACAGTGATGGTTTTGTGCTAACATGGCAGCTAGGAATGACCCCTTGGTTTGATGGTAAAACTGTGAAGTTGCAGTCATGCCCCGGTGTGATGGAACCAGGTTTTTTGATCTTATTTGAACACAGATGCAGCTAGTAACCATAATTTAAATTAAGTGCTATTTAGGAGGGTGTTTGGAAACCTGATTAGTGTTCCAGCATTGAGATTTATTGTTTCCAGATTGGTGGAGACTTTTCTTTTATAGTTTTAACAATTTAGGGTAATAGAGAGAAAATGTCAAGTGGAGAATTTAGTATTTAAAAATGTCTGAATAGAACAAGTAATGAAAGTCAGGCTTACTTGGGTAAGGCTGACTTTGCAAGTTCCCCTACTTTTTGCAAGTTCCTTTCTGCAGGGTGACAGTCACAGCTCACGTTTTCCTCAGGGAGCTCAAGGCTCCACCTCTCTGCAGAATGACTTATCAGCTGGAACACAATGGTCTGACTCTTGAGCCACTGGCCCAGACCTGGGCTGTCCTGGTATCATGTACACCTTTGGCACACGCCTCTCATCCAACTGTGGACAAGCCATCAGAGGTAGGAGTCTTTTACCTGTCTAGAAGCTGGCCATAAAAGAAGACAGGTATCTCCATGGAGAGACTTGCACCATCCTCGGGTAGCTGTTGAGTCAGGTGCGATCAATCACTCTTGGGACATCTGTCAAATCATAGAATCATAGAATCATTAAGGTTGGAAAAGACCTCAAGGATCACCAAGTCCAACCCAACAGCACCTAACTCACTAAACCATGTCCCTAAGCACTACATCTACCTCCAGGGATGGTGACTCAACCACCTCCCTGGGTAGCCTGTTCCAATGTCTGACCACTCTTTCAGTGAAGAAAAATGAGCCAAGCCTGGCTTACATCAGGTTTTACTCTTTGATATAGTTAAAGACCAAGCCTTAAAGTCTTGACTGTCCCGTATGGAGCAAGAAGACCAGCTGTCACCTGCACAGGTTAATCCACTCTTCAATAAAAAGAGCGGGTCCTGCTGTTAAGTTTTACAGCATCTGTCCCAAAGGGCTGTCATAGCTTAGACCTCTGGGCAGGATGAGTGAGTGTGAATGCAGATAGTGAGAACGAAATTATTTGCTGAAAGTAAATTTTTTGGGTGCAGGGCACAGAAAATCAAGTGACAGTTACCAAATCAGTGTTGGCAACGGAAGGGCTTTGCTGAGGAGCTGGAAAAACATCCTGCCTCACGTATGGTTGCTGCGTGGTGTTTGGGCAATGGACTGAGCCACATGCTCCCTATACACTGTGGGTGCCGGTAAGAAAAGTGGGATTGGGGCTCTAGGTACAGATGTGCGGATAATTCAAAAAGAGATCCTGGTGAGTGCTCTCCCAGAAGCCAAACCCAGTGTGCATGGACTGAGGGTAACATGTCCTGAGGAGGCAGAAGCCAGCAAACAGACATGTAAGGAAGAAAAGCTATTATATATTCCAAAACAAACAATAAACAGAGGTCCCTACTGCAGCCAGAAGGAAGAAATGAATAATAGCGGATTCCCTTCTTTCTGTGATCTGTGCTTGGTTATTTGGGCAAGATGGAAAAAGATGGAAATATTAAAGGAAGTCAGTTTGGATGAAAATACATCTGCAAATCCACTTCTTCTGGCTACATTGGACATGAATTATAATTGCAAAACGTGTATTTTTGTGGTTCATTCATTGCCCTCCTTGAAAATAATTCAGAAAGCAAATGTGTTGTAGTTTCTAAAGAAAAAGACACAAGCAACAGATGTTTATAAAAATTTAGCCTGTTGTTTTTTTCCATGGCGACCTTGGGCTGCAACAGTCAATGATATTGTATAAATATTTGTTTGTCGGATTAACATCTTCAGCTGATTTGCAGCCCCATCTGATAGGAGAGCAGAGGGAGCCTCAGCAGGCTCTCCAGCACCATTTGCCCAAGGAACAAAGTCCTTTGTTCTGGGAGGGATTATTCATTAGCAGATTTTGACTGCTAGCTGGTGTTCATCAGCCAGAGACTTGATAAGAAGGGGTTATAGTGGGGCTGGAGTCCCGTCTGAGAGTGCAGAGGAGCTTGGGCAGGGGTGGGGTGGCCAAGAGGTGGACACAGGCTTTCATGATGCTATGTCTTGGTTTGCATGTGCATAGCTGTGACCAGCTTTGCCAAAATCTCTGCTCAGGGGTGTACCAGAGATAACACACCCACACTGTATAAACCAGATGCCACCAAGCTGCCGCCTCCATCTCTCATGGCAGAGGTGCAGCTGTGACTATTTGACTGTTTGCTGGTTTATTTTCCAGGGTAAGTTGCCATCTTCCTAAGTAACATGCCACTGCCCATTTCTGCTCTTTTCCTGGGTGACTGAAACTTCAAAACAGAGGGGGGAGGACACAGCCTGGCACACAGAGCCCTCTCTGCGAGGACCTGCATGCAGGAGCATGCACATGCACATCCACAGCAACCGTTCCCTGTGTATCTGTGCAAACAGAAACCCTTTGGCACAAGCGTTTATGGAAACAAATAAAAAGGCTAAATCACACTTAAGCCAAGTGGCTTTAAGTGCAGTGACAGAACTGGAAGGGACCTTGTTAGGTTACTAAGTTGAGTCTCCTCAAGGTCACTGGCAACTCCTTGTTATGAATCTTTTCTCAGCTTATGAAGTACAGTCTTGAAAGGCTACATTTGTAAACCTCCAGTATGCCTGCTAGAAGTGCTTTAGAGCCTCTTTGTTCTGTTCATACTACTAGCAATGGGTCATAAATGCTCTCTAGGATTTTTCAAGCTCTGCTGCAGAGTTATTTGAAAGACAGTTAATTTAAATATGTTTTCTTACTTGATGAGATTATATTTCTTCTGTTCTTCATGCAAGGTTCCCCACTGATTTTGGCTTCATTAGTTCTGTGAAGAAAACAGAATTGAGTATTTTAGGCTGGAAGTAATATTTTGTCTTTTCAGTAATTCCTTTCCACTGCAGAAGAGACTTGTTCCTGTTGTACTGCCTAGCAGCTGTGCCAGCTGTAGTTTCCCCTGGAGGCAAAATCACAGAAAAGCTCCTACCTCTGCAAAGAAACTTTCTCTACTTATTTGCTATCAGGGGAGGTGCTTTTGACTTGCAACCCGAAATTGAAACGATTGCTTAAAAAGGCTGTGATGCAAGTAGTGAGGATGCTCTCAGGAGAGTCTGGAGTGTGGGAGGATGCTCAAGGTCTTTTGGGTGTGCTGCTTGGAAAGGGCTGCATCCCTTGTACCATCTCACATTCCTGTAAATCTAGAAACAGTACTATTGCTGCAGACTGAATTTAGCTTAGACTGGTATGCAGATTTCATTAGTCAGCCTAGCTAAGATGACCTGTTGGTAAATATTTCAAGGACTAGATCATAGTGGAAAGAAAACTAAAGACATATTTGAGTTTATAAAGCTGCTTAATTTTCCATCATTTAATGAGTATCTTCTTTATCTCACAACTTATGTTATTCATCAAGCAATTAATGACATTATTTACTGGAAAGTAATGGCACCATTTACCAGAAAGCTAGTTTAATCTGCTACTCATTGTTTTCATCCATTATATAAAATTGACCTTTCATCTTTAGCATTGTGCCTTTCATGTAGCCTTGCCAGAGGAACAAGAAATCTGTCTGATCATACAGCTGCGAGGCATCCAACATAAGTAAAGGGTGGTGGTATCATCACTATCACATTCAGTGATGAATGAGTCCATTTCACAAAACCGCAGAGCTAGTGCTGTTTGCATGAAGCCAACAGCGTACAAATGAATGAGGGAGGCTTGTGGTCCGGCTTGGAGTTCACTTAGGAAACAGTTTACTGTGTATCTGAAAAGGGTGAGAGGGAAACACACAAGAGGGAAACTCACACAAATCTGAAATTTGCCCTGGATGGCTTTAATATGATTGCAGATAGGTATTGTCCCAGAACATCTAGGCATTTTGGGACATGTCCACCTCCTTGGACGAGCCCAAATCAACCAACCAAACTGTCCACTGCCCTTCTCTGAAGCAAAGGGAAGCAGAGAAAGTGGGAGAAACTGCCAAATCAGCAACGTGGTGGGTTTTATAATCACCCAACAAAGCAGGACAGCTGGCCCCATTGCCCGGAGGACGACGTGCTTCAGGAGGGTGAGAAGGTAGGTTTTAGTTTCCTTCTCTACTACGGTTAAATTCATGTCAATGCATGAACCACAATTTCCATGTGGGGCAGTGTAAACATGAGTCTCAGTTAGTCAATTACACTGGAAAAAAAGCCAGAGCAGAAGAAGAAATGGCAATGCTGCAAAAAGTCTGATCCCAGCCCTGCTGAAGTCAGTGAAAGGCTCCGTGATTTCCAGGCTGCGGATCCACCTCTGCGTGGGCAGGCCTTCATTAAATTATGCAAGAACCTTGGCAGCTGCCTCATTAGCCCTGTTAAGAGAAAACTTCAAGGCTTTTACATTTTCTGTTATTTTAGTTTTAGTCTGAGCTGAACTAAATTACAAGTATTAGCCATTTTCATTTCAGACAGGTGTTTAAATTTTCCTGCAAAGGGAAGAGTCTACCTGTCCCAGCCACTGGGAAATCAAAAGCTTGGGTTTAGCAGCAACTGCAAAAAAAACCCAAACCCAAAAGGTAAGAAAAAATTACAGTAAATGTCAACTGAGAGGCTAACATTTTGAAACATATGAGTCTATAAAAACAGGGTTTGGCTTGTCGCCTGTCCTAAAGACAGCTGCCACATCTACTCAACTGCAGTAGACTTAGCAAATACCCGAGCTGTTCATTGCCTGTCTTAAACTGGAGAAAAGATGTCAAGATTAGATTGCTGATGGAAATCAGAAAATACTAGTCTAATATCATGTAGAATCATTTAATGTAGTTGCAACTTGCAGAGCCACATCCATCAGTGGGGTGACAGAGAGGCTGTGCAGCTGCATGGTCACTGCCGGCTCACAGCACATGGAGCACGTATTGCAGCAAGCAGGCACAACAGGGCTGGGGAGGAAGGGATGGTCTTCTTAAGCCCTTTCCAGAATGAAGTTATAGATAATTTTCTTGTAATTAGAAACAGAATCTGTCCTGTACCCAAACTGCATATTGCAATTGACTCCAAAAGTTTATGAAGACACCTGCTGTCTCAACGATAATGGCCTTCCAATATTTCTTTCTGGATAAACAATAGTGATGAAATATTTAGAATTTCAGAAATTGCATGCATTTATTATTTCCATTTTTGTTACAAACCTAACTAAATATTTTATTAGACCAAAAGTGCACACCTCAGAACTTGATTTTTTTAATTTAGTTGGGAAATGCAAAATCATTATTTTTACAATAGACCAGAGAGTTATAGTACAATTATTACTGTTCAGGGAGCGTTTTTTGTAATATCAATTTCCTTATTGAAATCACTGTAACAATTTGTTTTGGGGCATTTTCAGACTTTTAATTGAACCAGGCTAGCTTTGTGTGACATTAAGTACTTGTAATATAAACAGTATTTGCACACAATGTATAGCACAATATGTGAAAATTTTGGAGGACTTTTAATTTTTCAACAAGTTTGATCATGTGAACTGCATGCTCAGCTATTGATTATGTGTACTTTGCACTCTACATACTTTAAGAAGCTTTAATTAAAATATTTGCTCCATCAGTTTCGGTTTGTTGTTTTCAAATTTTGAGCGCAAATGCAACAAACAGTTCCCAATTAAAAAATGTCAAGATGGCATATACATGCAGCATGGCATATGATTTAAAATAACTTAAGGCTCCTAAACAGTTTTGTTTTCATTAAACAGTCATCCTTCCTGGTTTGGGGCTCATTCACTGAGTGGTTAATTCTTTAGTGCCTCTTTATGTAGAAATATAGTAGTGGCTACAGATATATTAACAAATATTGCTTTGTTGTGCCATAATTTTTCAGGTAAGCAGGAGAACTTTCCTATCCTGTGGATGCTGGAACATGACTGCTGCTGCTACTGCATCAGTGTGGGATGCCAGTTGGCACAGACTCTGTAAGTTGTCTCTGGAGATAGAGGCAATCAAGGGCAATTCATACTTCTGCTCTGACTCACCCTCTGAATAACCTGAGACCCAGGAAATAAAAGACAAATCCAGAAAGGTAAAAGACGTGTATGTCAGCTCTCCATCAGCAAAAGATCTTGTGCAATCCAAACACATTGTGGTTTATGGTGGTAAATGTGTCAAGCAATGGAGCAAACAATAAAGATCAATAAAGATCAATAGAGATCAAAGATCAACTAATCCTAAAGATCAAAGAAAAAAATCCTGAGAACATGTAAAGTGAAATCCAAGTCCTCGTTCACTTTGAGAATTCTACCAGAAGTTTGAATACAGCCATTGGGACCAAGTTTGGGACTAGAAAGTGGCAATACCCTGACATTTTTGGTCAGGTACTCAAGTACAAGAGGCCAGTGGTGCGGATCATTTTTCTGAAATATGAGGCTATTAACCTAGGGTAGCAATTGTGTCTTTTGCCATGGCTGGTGGTGCTGGCAAGCAAGTGTTTTCAGACCAAAAGCTGCATCTGAGCGAAAGCAGTGACAGCCAGGAAGAGCTGGGACAGATCTGACTGCATGTGTGCCTGGGACTTGGGAGATGTCTTCTCTGGAGCTTTTAGTCCAACCAGCTGCTTTCTTGAGTACAGCTACTTGAAAGCAATTCGCGTGAATTCAGTTTGAGAGGCACGCATTATCCCTGGTGCTAGGCAGAATAACACGTTCCTTACAGTTCTCTAGGACATGGATCCAAGTGGAAATTGGCTCGACATCCCCTCAGATCACATAATGAATTATGTTTTGAAACTGTATTTAAAAACAAGCAAAACTGCTCTGAGGGTGGGAGTACTTACGGACTCATACTTTAATATATTAATTGCATTCATTTGTCATCACTTGAACCTAAATACCCTTGGACTTCATTAAAATTGCCAGAATCTCATTCCCCTCCCACAGCTGAATGTCCAGAAGTAATCTGTTTAAAGGAAAATGAAGTGAGAGACTTCTGGAGTCCCACAAGATCCCGGGGCAGCAAAGGTGAAGAGGGGGAGAGACTGCAGTAGGACTTTGATGCATGAAATTGCTGCAGCGCTGCAGAAATTGGAGCAATAGAGTTAGGTTTAGATACACTGTTGGTGCCTTCAGGAGAGCTGTGGCAGCCAGTACCATGAGACCATCAGTGCCACACTCCTACCAGGCTCCATGCATGGAACAAGAGGTTCTTGCAATGCTAAAACTGTCACAGAGAGCACACACACAAGATTCCTCAACAGGTTTTATTCAAATAATTTACCAGCAGACACATTGTCTACGTCTGTTCTTTCTCTGACCCCAGTATTTTCCACTTTTGGCCCTGCAGAAGTGTGTGATACTGGGCTAACTTGCCATGTATGCAGAACTGGGGAAACAACCCTACAGCTACACTTCAGCATGTGGAGAAGTGCCCATCAAACCCATCAGGGGATGAAATGCAGGCAAACCACTGCTTTACTGCTTAGTAAGTAAACCACCTGGGACAAGCCATTTCCACAGCTTTATTTGGAAACTCTCTGCCCGTGTTTGCATGAAAGGGTTGGGGGTGCAAACAAAGGTCATGGCTTATGTGCATGTAGGTCTGTGTTCCTCTCCTCACCCCGACCCCTGGCCCTGGAACCGAGCACACTACTGGGAGGACCCTGCACAGGCTGGTTTGTGTGAGAAATTGTCTCATTCCCAGAAACATTGCTCTCCTCTTTCAGGCTACCTTGCTCTCCACCACCTCCAGAAAGGTTCCCAGGGCAGATCCCTTCTCATGCCTCCATGCCTGCAGCTTGACAAACTCATGTTCCTCCTTAAGTGCAGCAGTGTAACACCTACCAAATATTCTGAACAATATTTGTGGCTTTAGCATTGGTCTCAGGCACACACTTGGAGCTGGAAAGGCAAAACGCCTGAACTCCTGTGGGTTTTCTGGAGGAGTTTAGCAAGGCTTTGCAGAAGGGACAGCTCTGATAAGGACCTTTGCACACTTGTCTCTTGCACACGTTTGAACGTGCTGTATGTATATGAGCCTCAGCCTTACAGAGAAGCACCTTCCCAGCTCTTTAATCCCTGTCTTTCTTTGTTCAGTGGAGTATCCAGCAAAGAGTGTCCCATAAATCTATCTGTTCACCATCGTGTTGCTCAGTTCATATTTTACTTATGCCATATTCATATTGCATATGTATCATCTTAATTGTTTCATAGTGTTGTAAAAATTGGCCAGTATAATCAGCATTGCTGGATTGCATTAAGCAAAGTCTCTTTGAAATGCACTGAAATATTAGTTCCATATGATAAAATCCATAAAATACAATCTAGATGCCAATGAGATTAGGAAAATGGGCTCTTTTCCACTTATCTAAATACTGGGAAGATACAGAAGTTATTAGCTTTATATCAAACTAATGATCCCTTGAGGCTTTGGTGAAGGATTTAGGAAGTGGGTAAAAACAAATAAGTACTATATAAAGAGACACAGTTTCACCTCCCACGCTCACACACTCCTGATTACACAAACACACTCTGTGAAGAGCACTGAAACCTTCTGAGGTTGAGGCAAAAAAAGACCCTGCAAAATGCACTGGGTGCATTAACAATGCAGCTTCTTCAGAGCCCATGGGAAGCCTACACAGGCATCCCCAGTCCAGAGTGCTCCCAGCTTCAGGAGCTGCTCAGCTACACAGTTTTGCTGTATAATTCTGAAATTTCAAATATTCATAGAGGAGAGGGGTTGTAGGCAATGTGTAGGGGAAGAGTGGCAAGAAAAAAAAAATCTTATTCCTAAGGCATCTGGTCCTGATGAGATTAAATGCATCTGGCTAAAACAGACCTAGAAGGCACAGGTATTGTCTGACACTCTTATTGCTCCTGATCCTCCCATGAGGACAGGGAAGAACAGGTTCATGTCTCCCACACATGCAGACAAAGCAGCAGATCTGGCTGGAAAGACTAAAAAGCACATGAGATACAATGGCAAAGTGCCCTGCTCATTGATGCTATCCTGCGTCTCCCATGGTGGCAAACTGAACCTTATCAATCAGACTTCTTCATTTCCCTCCCCCCTGCGCAAGCACTCCTTTAGCCATTACATAAGAACACACTGAGCCGTGTGGTGTGGTGGACACACGGGAGGGAAGGGATGCCATCTAGAGAGACCTTGACAGGCTTGAGAGGTGGGTCTGTGCAAACCTCATGAAATTCAACAAGGCCAAGTGCAAGGTCCTGCACGTGGGCTGGGACAACCCCAGTATCAGTACAGACTGGGGAATGAAAAGACTGTGAGCAGCCCTGCAGAGAAGGACTTGGGGGTGCTGGTAGTTGAGAAGCTCAACATGAGCCGGCAGTGTGCGCTTGCAGCCCAGAAAGCAAACCGTGTCCTGGGCTGCATCAAAAGAAGCATGACCAGCAGGTTGAGGGAGGTGATTCTCCCCCTCTACTCTGCTCTTGTGAGACCCCACCTGGCATACTGCATCCAGGTCTGGAGTCCTCAGCAGAAAAGACATGGACCTGTTGGAGTGAATCCA